>NW_015386598.1:186488-188182 GCF_001527695.2 Protobothrops mucrosquamatus | reverse complement strand
AGAGTTAAAGGGGTGTGTAGATTGTTAGTATTATAATTGTTTTAATTGGATTAATGATTGTAGAAGAATTATGGAAATATGAACTTGATCCTGTATTCAGCTCCGGGAAGCCGAGGAGGGTATGGGGGGAAAGCTAAAGTTAATGTATTGTGTATATTGGAAGATGTATATTTTACAAAAAATAAAAATTTTTACAAGAGAGAGAAAAAAAAACCACTTTTATAAACCTGGAGATTTTTTTTTTTTCATTTCCCCCTCCCCCTATTTTTGGGTAGGAGTTATTATACAAAACTTATATATCCCAATAGGAAGCAACCAGGACTTGGTGAATCAAGGAAGACTGTAGGGTATGGTAGGAATAAGTCAATGTGGTAGTTGCAACTATGTGATTTAAGTTTTGCCTAGTTTTTATGTACAGTTTTATGTTTTTATGTACAGTTGCATTTTGATATTTTTGACCATTTCCTACTGATACCTCTGGGTGCAATGAAAAACATCCAGCTGTTTTACTGTTTGATTGCAGGAGAATCAGTTATTTTCCAAGTTAATTTAGAACTATATTTAATAATGCTCAAAAGTTTTCCAATCTGAGAAAAACTTCATAAGATTGCCTGGATCTATCTGGCACATAACTGTTTTTATTTTCTAAGTAGATGAAGTCTATAGACTTCAAAATAAGTCTAGTATGGTGGAGGCTTCTATGTGAATTAAACACAAATTTTGTTTCAGGAAAAGGAGAATGAAATGGTTGAATTTCAAAATAAATATAACTGCATGATGGTGCTTATTTATTTCTTTATGTGGTATCTGAAAAGCAAAGCATTAAAGGAAATTCTAGAGAGCTTCTGTTTAAACAACAATCATGCAATGTAACTAAAAAGCTTTAAAAAAATAATTGCCTATTGGAATGCAGGAGTATAATTAAATGGTAATCTTCAGATTGCAATATTGTACCCAGTTTATATAAATTTGTTCTTCCAAATAAACTTAGCAGGCAACAAAAGACACTGTGTATGTGCAAAAGAAATGTTTTTGTCTATGGGAAACCCTTTGATAATATGATACGTGTGTGCTTCAGATCACAGTAGGATCATTATAAATAGCATATTACATTGTAATTTCTGTTCAGAAGAAAAAATAGCTGAAATCCCGGGATCCTGCGCCTGCAGGATGAACTTATTCCTCTCCAGAGGAATGGACTGGTGATGTACGTTGGCCTAAACCAACGGGCCTCGCTTTAGATCATGAAACACACGGGCAACATGCTTCTTCAGGTGAGATGGCAGGCAAAGACCCTCAAGCCTCTCCGTGCCTCCCTTTTATTCGTACATTAGCATAATCAAGGGGGGTGGTGTACAAAAGGACAATAGGGGGATGGCTCTCCATTGCCATACACAAAGAACAGGAAACTTAAGTCAAGGAGGTATTAATTCAAGGTAGGCTTAACAGGAGAAATGAAACTTAAGTCAGGAAACGAAACCTAAGGCAGGCTTTTCAGGAGAAATGAAACTTAAGACAGGAAACGAAACCTAAGGCAGGCAGGTAAGCTTTTCAGGAGAAACGAAACTTAAGTCAGGAACCAAATGGATGCAACATCTCCACTGTTTTTCTTTTTTAAGAAATCTCTGCTCCCACTAGTGGCCCCCTTCTACCTCCTCCGAGGCAGGAGGGGGTACGTCCATGAGAATGCGAGA
>NW_015386598.1:180777-183099 GCF_001527695.2 Protobothrops mucrosquamatus | reverse complement strand
CAGTGTTCAAGTCTGTCCAGATCCTCCTGTATCCTAAGCCTGTCTTCTGGAGTGTTGGCTATTCCTGCCAGCTTGGTGTCGTCTGCAAATTTGATGAGTTCCCCATCTATCCCCTCGTCCAGATCATTGATGAAGATGTTGAAGAGCACTGGGCCCAGAACAGAGCCCTGGGGCACCCCACTACACACTTCCCTCCATGCAGATGTGGTTCCATTGAGGACCACACGCTGAGTATGGCCGGTCAGCCAGCTACGGAGCCATCTGGTGGTGATGCTGTCTAACCCGCATTTTTCTATCTTATCAAGTAGTAGGTTGTGATCTACTTTGTCAAATGCCTACTGAAGTCCAAGTAAATTATATCCACAGCATTCCTCTGGTCCACTAATTCTGTCACGGTCAAAGACAAACCCGTGTTGGCTTTTAGTAATGACTTTGTTTGCCTGTAGGTGTTCACTGATTCGTTGTTTGATTATCTTTTCCAGAATCTTCCCAGGTATTGAAGTAAGACTTTAGCCATTTACACATACACCCCTTCAGATCTCCCTCATCTCCATAAACTTCAGAAGAAGATGGGATGGGGTGTATTATTTGGGGAAATGCTCGAAGAGACCACTTTGTTCAATAAACAGAATACCAAAGCTTTGGAGACAGCTGGAAATAAGAATGAGTTCAGGATTTAATGTCACGATTATATTCCTCTGCTATGGTTTCCAAAGAACATGTGCAAATGCATACCGTATTGCCAAGTTACCACCCTGTCAAGTTGGTCCTGGAAAATTAGCCAGTGTAAAGCTTGGTTATGCTATATAGATTTCATGTGGTGTTCGAATGCTACATTTCCCAATTTTCATTTTCTCTATGATATGACTATTAGAAACAGAATAGTTATAATGCTGTGGGAGGTATACTAACAAAACTAGACATACCATATGAGGGCAGCAACAATCTAGGTCAGGGGTGTCAAATTTCTGGCCCATGGGCTGGACACGTCACACGGAAGCCACACCCACCCCATTGCCGGAAATGGCAAAATAGTCCCGATACGTCGCACGATGTCATGTGACGTTGCGAGTTTGTCATGTTTGATCTAGGTGATCAGTACAGTAATACATGTAGTCCTCAACTTACAACAGTTCATTTAGTGACCATTTAAAGTTACTGAAAAAAGTCCCTTCAAACTGGTTTTTTTTTTGAGAGAAATATAACCTGATCCAGCTGAATAACTTTTAAAATGGAGCTGCATTCACACTTAAATTGTAAATTTATTCTGGAAAAGATTTATGAGGCTAAAGAAGAAATATGTGCTACAATGAAAGAGTTTACTACAGAATTAAGAGCCAGAATCTCTCCTTTAAACCTCAAAATTGACTCTCAAACTACTTCTGATTATTCTATAAAACAGACTACACAATAAGAGGACTTAACTGAGAATAAAGAGAAATTGACTTTGCCTGATAAGCAGTTCACCTATGGTTTTGAGGACCAGGAAAAGCAAAGACTGAGATTTGAAATATCAAAGCAACGAAATTTTATGGTTAAGAGAAACAGAGGGCCAATGCAAAGGCCAAGATGGTTTACATGGATTCAAACGATACGGCAAGCAATAAAGAGAGACTTATCAGTTGGAAGGGAAGCTCTGTTATGAAAACCTACCTGGCAGAAGAAGAAGCCCAGAATAAGACTGAAAAGAAGTGAAATTTAAAATTTTATGTAATGATTTTTTAGAATTATGGACTGATTTAAGGACTAAGATTATGAGCGAGATGTAAGAGAAATGGGCGATTAATGGAAGATATATATTAAATTGACTAGGAATGTACTTTTTGAATTGATGGGTTTATCGATATGAAAATTATTATTTTTAATAAGATGATTTGTTTGTTTGATGTCCAATGGATTGAAATGATTTAAGGTTTGATATTATCTTTTCAGCTTAAAAAGTAAGAGAAAAAGGGGTGATTAATGGCATATATATATTAAACTGATTAAGAATGTGTTTTTTTATTTTTTTAGAATGATAGGTTTATTTGTAAGAAAATTATTATGTAATGTTGAGTTAATCTAATATGATGATCTGTTTGCTTGATAACATGGATGTGATTAGTTATGAAAATTAACTGGATGAAATTTGAATTCTGTCAAATGGATTGAAATGATTTAAGGTTGGACTTTATTTTGTCAGTTTAAAGAGATTGATTGATTGATGGATTAGATACGTATAGGATAGATTAATATTTTATTTTAAATAAGGGATATTAGTGGAAGAAGAAATAAATAAGATCTATGATAAAATTAAGGAATTAGAATATATTTGGAAGGGAT
>NW_015386598.1:166016-180014 GCF_001527695.2 Protobothrops mucrosquamatus | reverse complement strand
GATCTATGATAAAATTAAGGAATTAGAATATATTTGGAAGGGATACCCGAACTGATAATGTTTGTACTTAAAGTTATTTTGATTATGGTAGTGTAAATTTATAAAGCTTTAAAAACAGGTTTAGGTTGAATAAATTTAAGCTAGAATTGGATTATTTTAAATAAAACACGTTACTTAAGGGAAAAAGAGAGGGAATATTTGATGTATTGAATGAATTATGTATATATGTTTTGTCTGCGGATGTTTGACCACCATAACACCATGGTGTGTCTTGAGTACTTTGTTTTAAAAATCAAAAAACCAATAAAACTTGTTTTAAAAAAATAAAAAAAAAGTTACTGAAAAAAGTGATTTATGACTGTTTATCACATGACCTTTGTAACATCCCCATGAGCATGTAAACAAAATTCAGATGCTTGGCAACTGATTCATACTTATGACCATTGCTGTATCCCAAGGTCATGTGATTACCTTTTGCGACCTTCTGACAAGCAAAGTCAATGGGGAAGCCAGATTCACTTAGTAATCATGTTACTAAATTATCAACTGCAATAATTCACTTGTGGCAAGAAAGGTTGTAAAATGGGGCAAAACTCACCTAACAAATGTCTCACTTAGCAACAGAAATGTCGGGCTCAATTGTGGTTGTAAGTTGAGGACTACCTATATTGCCATTAAGTGATTGCCCATATTTTTGCCAGCTAGATATGAAATGCTTCAACAAAGTTATTTTCTTTATTAACCTACTTGCCTCTGGGTGAAAAAGAAATGTCTACAACGTGGTCTTGAGTGGCTGTTTGAGAGAATAATTCATCTGAAGAAATTCCCTCAATGCTATATCTCTCTAGATCTGTATCTAAGTAAGCTAATGTCCTTGGAGTAAGGATATGTAAACATACATGGATTGTAATTGTAATCATGTATGTTCTGTCCAAAATTTCAAAATAATTTTAGTAAAGATGAACTTTTTTCTTGCTTCATTTGGAATCATTTCATTAAATAGTAAGTGTATCTTTGTCTCTTAATTGGGCAAACAGGGTCAGAGACAACTTAATTCTGTCAGGCTTGATCTCTTCTAATAGGAGATGTAGCTTGTAATAAAATGGCAATAGGTTAAAACCTCATCTTAAATTGTAGTTTTAAACTGGATTGATTACATGGGTAATTCAGGAAATCAAAATCCAATTGACATTGATTTAGTTATATATCTGGCTTTTAATAAAAAAAGGTCTTTTACAGCCAGTTTCACTCCTAATTAAATAGAAGAGCGTTTAATTGCTGCAATGGCTCAATAGGACTCACTTGTGAAATATACTTTGCTTAGGCCTTGGGATATTGTTTACTGACTTGCTTTGTAGTGCTGGGCTAGAGGATTCAGATCAGCTCCTTCTTCCTCCTTGCACATTAGCAAAGCTCTCTAGAGCAAAAGCCTTCCTGAAAGATTGGGAATGTGGAATTCTGAAATCAAACATATTTAAATGTTTGTGCCAAATGTTGGTATTTTATGTATTAGACCAGTGTTTCTCAACCTTGACAACTTGAAGATGTGTGGATTTCTGGCTGGCTGGGGAATTCTGGGAGTTGAAGTCCACACATCCTCAAGTTGCCAAGGTTGAGAAACACTGTATTAGGCCATTATCATTAAATTCAGATTCATGTTCAATATAAGAAATGGTAAAATTGTTTCTCCCTATTAATAATTTGCTAACTGCCAATGAAATGTTTATACAGGAAGCATTTATAACTTTAGTTTGCTTACAGCTTGACAAGCTATTAAACTCTAGGACAAATTCTAAAAGTCTCCTTAAAACCAGCCAGATAACAAACATTGTTACAGGTTTTTTTGACTGATAGGTATGTGCTCATGGGTTGGTAGCCATCAATCTATGTAGATGGCTAATAAATGGGTTCTGGCAAGGTTGTGGGAATAGATCACATGCTACCACCATTCATAATCAATTCAAACAGATCCATAAATTTAAGCACTGATAGCAAAATCTGGCCCTAGGTTCTGCCTCAGTTTACCTTCTCAATAAGCAGCTGAGTGGGAAGATCATTTAAAAGCAGTTTATTAGGGTATTCTGATAAAGTGGGATCTCCCTATGCAAAGGAGAACCTCTAGAACCATCTCCCATTCCTTTTTATAGTTAACACAGCAAAGAAAATGCAAGAGGAAAGTTGACTGGATGGGATAAAAGTAACCCTAACCCTCTGCATAAGAAATCGGTTACATGTAGTCAAACATGTTACATATTTGCATCCCATCATCTCATACATGTTCATTAAAATGAGATCTGACTTCAGAAGAGCCAAAATTGTAAGGAAAAAGGTTGTTTGGTGTTCACAAAAGAGATAAACCAGACCCCAATTTATACTAACAAACTTTTTCTTATCTGGAGATACAGTAGTCTCCAGCCTATTTATCTTTTCAGTTTAGGAATATTAAAAGCTATTCCTATATTCCAGTCTGTAATGTGCCTGAACATTATTTTAAAAGAGAAAAAAATAAGTCAAATTAAAATACAAACCAACTATGTTAGTTAACAAGTTACAAAATCCATGTCAGGTGCCCCTCAGTAGAGAAAAGCCTGAAGGTGATTGCTGAAATTATCACTTGTGAAGTGCTTGAATAGAAAGAATCCAAAATAGGTTTCATACTCTGGGTAGAGAACCAGAAGAAGGCAGGTAACTAAAGAAGCAAAAGGCACCAGGAGAACACAATTAGTGATTTATTAGCTATATGGTTTTTTCCAAGTCCCTGACAAGAAGGAAAACTTCAGGCAGGTTGAAAGAAATCTGCCAAATGAAGAACTTTTGTCTCAAGGAACTGTAAACTGGAAAGAGATCTGAAATTTTATTTATTGTTTCTTTGCTTATCTTCTGGACTGATGCTGATTAAACATTATGTGCAATCCCAATCTTTAATAACCTACCACACAAGATTTTTTTTCATGGGTGTAACAATTTCTCCTTGGAGGATTATGGAATATCAGTGTAACCAATATTATAAAATTACCTTCCAAAAGTATTGTTTGATCCCCACTTTGTTGCTATTAAAACGAAGTCCTTACATTATTATTATTATTTATTATTTATTACATTTATATCCCGCCCTTCTCCTTACGGACTCAGGGCGGCTAACAATCAGATAAAATACAAAAATACAAAACACATTTAAAATTAATTAAAAAGAAATATTTAAATCTGATCCGATTAAAAGTAATTAAAACCCCTTTAAAATCCCTTAGGCCAGTCCCGCAAGCTGGAACAACCATGTCTTGAGGGCGCGGCGGAAGGAAGGGAGATCAGGGATCACCCTGATCTCTGGGGGCAGTTCGTTCCAGAGGGTGGGAGCTCCCACAGAGAANTAAAGATGATAGTCAACACCTTGAAGCGCACCCGGAAGGCCACCGGCAGCCAATGCAGCTCGCGCAAAAGCGGTGTAACATGGGAGCGACGAGTCCCTCCCAACACCGCCCGCGCGGCCGCATTTTGAACTAGCTGGAGCCTCCGGGTGCTCCTCAAGGGGAGCCCCATGTAGAGAGCATTGCAGTAGTCCAGGCGGGAGGTGACAAGGGCGTGAGTGACCGTGCGTAGGGCGTCCCGGTCCAGAAAAGGCCGCAACTGGTGAATCAGGCGAACCTGATAGAACGCTCCCCTGGTCACGGCCGCCAGCTGGTCATCCAGTGTCAGCCGCGAATCCAGGAGAACACCCAAGTTGCGGACATATGAAGACATTGATTCTTTCTGACAATTTTTGTTGGTCTTCAGATGAATTTTAGTGGAGATTGTTTTTTAAAAATTTTATCTATTGCCATTGGCCTTCTGTTTTTTTTTTAACCATAGCTGTCCTGCCCAGAGTTGCTATATATATATAAATCATATAAATGAATGAATAATCAATAAAAATAATGCTTTTAAAAATTGCATAGTACCCTTGTGCATTAAAAGGTACTTTTTCAAACTTAATAAATTAGGAAAGGCAACTAACATTAAGTTAATATTGATAATAAAAATTACCAACACAAACTATTAGAAGTTTATTCCAATTCTGTGTTGCAGCAGATTTTATGCCAATGCTATTCTGTCCCTCATTAATACAGAATTAAATGCAATTGCTTAGTTAACAAGAACTTTGAGTTTGTGCTGAAGATTCATACTCTTTAATGCCGGGTTGGTTGCTGGTAAAACAGCTCACCCAGGATTTAATTTTGGATGGAAATACTCACCTGGCATATACCACAAAAAGCTGGCTTAGGAAAGCAGAGGTAGCAAATTGAGTGACTTAGGAAAGCAGTTTAGGAATATTAAAAGCTATTCCTATATTCCAATCTGTAATGTGCCTGACACTGCAGAGGGAGCAAACTGAATAGAAAACTGGCAGTGAAATTTGGTAAGGGAATTCAGCTAACCTGAGAATCTGAGAAAGGAATAAAAAATGAGAACCTTTCTACTAGAGATACTTTATGAAACAGAAATGAAGGTGTATAGAGAGGACCCCACAGTCATGACCTGCAATGTTTGTGGCATGTTTATTTTTCTGCCTGAAAATCAATCAGAATAGAGCTGGAAGGGACCTTGGAGATCTTCTAGTCCAACCTGCTATACCATTTCAGATAGGTGGTTGTTCATTCTTTTCTTAAGAATCTTCAGTGATGAAGCACCTACTACTTCTGAAGGCAAACTGTTCCACTGGTTAATTGTCCTCATTGTTAGGAAGTTTCTCCAAGTTGCTTCTCTCCTTGATTAGTTTCCTCTCAAATACTGGAAAACTGCTATCTTGTCCCCCCCCCCAGTCCTTCTGTTCTCTAGATTGGCCATACTCAATTCCTACGATCGTTCTTCATATGTTTTTGTCTCCAGGCCTTTAATCATCTTAGTTGCTCTTCTTTGCACTTTTTCCAAAGCCTCAAAATCTTTTTTGTAATGTGGTGACCAAAACTGATGCAGTATTCCAGGTGTGGTCTTACTAAGGATTTATAAAGTGGTATGAATAGAATAGAATAAAATTCTTTATTGGCCAAGTGTGGTTGGACACACAAGGAATTTATTTCTGGTGCATAAGCTCTCAGGGCACATTCAGGTAATAGAGATAGATCATGATCATAACATAAAAATACATTCATCATAAATCATAGGATGCAACACTTCATCATAAATCATAATATGCAACACTTAGTCATAGTCATAGGATATTAGCTAAGCAACAACTTAAGTTGTACTAGGATACTAAATAAAACAATATAAATTGTAAGATACAAGCAACAAAGTTATAGTCATAAGATAAGGATAGATAATAGGAAAGATGGGGAGAATAATAGTAATACAGCTTTACTAAGTAGTTTGACGATGTTATAGGAGTTAGTTGTTAAGCATGGGGGAAAAACTGTTCTAGTTTATTCTATTCTGTTCTGTTCTGTTCTAAATACTTCACATGATTTTGATTCTATCACTCTGTTTTTACAACCAAGGATTGTATTAATTTTTTGGCTGCTGTCTCACAATGCTGTCTCATGTTTAAGTGATCCTCCACTAGGACTCCAAGATCCCTCTTACAGTTACTGTTTATGAATCAGGTGTTTGCCTAATCTGTACTTGTATCTTTAGTTTTTCCTGCCTAGGTATAAAACCTTGCTTTTCTCCACATTAATTTTCATGTTGTTGGATAGGGCCCATTGTTCGAGTCTGTCAAGATCTTTTTGGATCTTGAGGTTGTCTTCTGGGGTATTGGATATTCCTGCCAACTTAATGTCATTTGCAATTTTGATGAGTTCCCCTTCTATTCCCCCATCTAAGTTATGTATGAAGATATTATGAAGATATAGTACCATTAAGCACTACTTGTTTAGTACAGTTTGTCAGCCAATTACAAATCCATCTGGTGGTGATACTGTCTATCCCACATTTCTCTAGTTTATCAAGAAGTAGGTTGTGATCTACATTGTCAAATGCCTTGCTGAAATCTAAGTATATGATGTTCACAGCATTTCACAGGTCATTTTAATCATTTTGTCAAAGAATGAAGTAAGATTAGTTTTGCATGATCAGTTTTTAATAAACCCATGCTGGCTACTACTTAAAACTTTATTTGTTCCTAGATGTTCACAGATCTGTTTTTTGATTATTTTTTTTCCAGTATCTTCCCAGATATTTGTGTTAGACTGATTGGTATTTAGTTTCCTGTGTCTGTTTTTCTCCCCTTTTTTGAAGAAGGGAACCACATCAGCTCTTTTCCAATCCTCTGGTAATTCCCTGGTGTTCCAGGATTTTTGAAAGATATTGTACAATGGTTCTGAAATAACATCTGCCACCTCCTTCAGATGTAATCCATCAGGTCCCGGTGATTTATATTCATCAAGGTCAGACAGGTGTTCTCTTACCATTTTCTTGCTTATTTTAATTTTTATTTCTAGTCTGTCTTTTACAGTTAGGTTTTGGGTAGGTTGGGCTATAGTTTCTTTTTGCATGAAGACTAATGCAAAGAATGAGTTAAGCAGTTCTACTTTCTCTCTACTACCTGTTACTTCCTTGCCATCTTCTCTCTTAAGTGGACCTACTGTTTTGTTGACTTTTTTCTTGTTATTTATAGGTTGAAAGAAACTTTTTTATTATTATCTTTGACTTTTGTTGCAGGTCTTTGTTCATTCTGAGCCTTTGCTTTCCTGACTTCATCTTTGCAGATCTGCTGATACTTTGCTTTAGTTATGTGCACATCTTTCCATTTCTTGTCCTTTTCTTTTTTGTTTTTCATTTTATCAGAGAGTTCTTTGTGCAACCATACTGGTTTCTTCTTGGATTTCTTGTTTTTCTTTTCTTGCTGGACTCGGCTTTTATGATCATATTTTTCAGAGTTTCCCATGCTTCTTGAATTGTTTTCCCCTTTAGGATTTTCATCCATGGAATTTTTCTTAGGCTCTCTGAGTTTGTTAAAATGAACTCTTTTAAAGTTTAAGACACTGGCTGTTCTATTGCTTGTGTTTGCATTATATTGAATTCCAATATGACATGGTCACTCTCACTCAAAGTTCTGGCAACTTCAACTCCCTCTATCACTTCTACTCTGCTAGTAAGAATTAGGTCCAGTATAGCTTTTCCTCTAGTTCTCTCCTCTACCTTTTGGGTGATAAAGTTGTCAGCTGAGTTGGTTAGGAATCTGTTCGATCTCTCACCTGCTGCAGAGTTTGTCTCCCAGTTGATATCAGGGTAGTTAAAGTCTCCCATTACTACTGTGATATATTTCCTACATACATTTATTAATTGATTAGCAAAGAGTTCATCTATTTCTTCTGCTTGGTTGGGTGGCTTGTAGTATACGCCTATAGCAATGTCATTTCCCCCCTTTTATACCGATCCATATGGATTCTAGGAGGTTTTCATTGTTGGTTTTGTATATTTCTGTAGAGATGTGGTGATATATAATGCAACCCCATCTCCTCTTTTGTTATGTCTGTTTCTTTTGAATAGTTTGTATCCTTCCATCAGTACATTCCAGTCATGGGTTTCATCCTACCAAGTTTCAGTAATGGTAATTATATCATATCTGCCTTCATGTACTAACACTTCAAGTTCACCCTGTTTGTTCCCTAAACTTTGAGCATTAGTGTATACTGTAGGCATCTGAGTTCTTTATGTTTCTTGGGTATGTTTCTTATATCTCCTACTTTGTAACTGGGATTTCCATCTTTTCCATCACTCTCTACTTCATTATGTTTTTCTTTTTTAATTTTTTCTGTTTACTCCCTACCTCCTTATGTGCTTTAATCATATTTATAAAGTTTTGTCCAAGGTCCATTATTTTTAATTGTTGGATCATAAATTGTCAGGAAACATTATTAAATGCCTTTTGAGCATCTAAAAATATTAGTGCCAACTGTTTCCCTGGATGCAGTTCATAATATTCCAATATATCCATTATAACTCTTAGATTATTTTTAATTTGTCTTTTTGGTAAAAATCCATTTTGATCTGAATGTATAAATTTCAGTCTCTCCATTATTATTGAAGTAAAAATTTTATAATCCACATTTAGTAATGATATCGGTCTGTAATTTTTATCTGCGTCAAATATGAATCTTTTTTGGTATTAAAGTAATATTTGCTTCTGTCCATGTATTTGGGAGTTTAGCCTCGAACAAAAGTTCATCCTTCAATGGTACACTTAATGTATCTTGTAGACATTTATATAACTCCGCCTGTAGCCCGGTGTTTTCTCATTTTTTTGTCTTCTTATAGCCTCTGTTAGTTCCATCATTGTTATTTTTTCCTCTAACATAGTTTTAAAATTTTCTGAAATTTTTGGTAAATTATTTTCTTCCAGATATTGAATCATTTTCTCCCATGAAATTTCTTCTATATCATACAATTTCTTATAGTATTCTCTAATTATCTTTTTTATTTCTTCATTTTAAAATTGTAAACAGCCCTTTTCGTCTACTAAGTTATTTATCAGTTTTTCTCCTTCTGTTTTTTAAGTTTGTAAGCTAACCATCTTCCTGGTTTATTTGCATTTTCAAAGAAATTTTGTTTTGCTCTTTTAATTTGCTTTGCCAATTTTTCTGATTCCATCAAATTTAATTTATGTTTTATTGTTTCCATTTGTCTTTTCAGTATTTTCTTTTGTCAATTTATTTGCAGTTCTAATTCTAATTTTTCAAATTCTTCCCTTAATAATGTATATTTTTGTCTTTTTTCTTTCTTTCTTTTTGTCGTATATGTTATAGCTGTACCTCTAAAACAGTGGTAGGCAACCTTGGTAGGCAACTCCGAGAATTCTGGGAGTTGAAGTCCACAAGTCATAAAAGAGCCAAGGTTGCCTACCCCTGCTCTAAAATATGCTTCGGTTGTATTCCATACATTTTGTAGTATTGTATCTTCTTTTTTGGTTCTTTAAAGAAAAACTCCATTTATTTTGTTGCTAATTCTATAAATTCTTTTTCTTTTAATATAGATTGATTCAAAGTCCATCTTAATTTTTTTTGTATTCCTTTCCATGTCATTTTTAAAGGGTTGTGTCTGCCCATGTACCTAATTCTATCTCAATTTCCTGCAAAATTGTCCTTAATTCAGGTGTCATCGAAATCATATCAATTCTGGACCAGGATTTATGACTGTTTGAATAAAATGTGTATTGTAGTTTTTCTGAATTAGTTTCCCTCCAGACATTTTGTACCCCAATTTCCTCTATCATATTAAAAAAAGTCTTAGGTAGTCTTTTTCTTCCACTTTTTCCTGTTTTGCTACTTTTATAATCTAATGTCCCTTCTACTATTGCATTGAAATATCCTACTAAACAAATATTTCTGTTATTTTTCTATGGAGATTTTGATAGAATTCTTTGTGTATATTATTTGGTGCATATATTACTACCAACAGTGTTTGTTTTTGATGTAAAAATATTTCTACCATCACAATTCTTCTTTCTTCATCTGAATAAATCATTTCAGAATCTATTGTCCCTTTGATATATACAGCTACTCCTCTTTTTTTCTGTTGTGCTGATGCGTAATAAAGTTTCTCAATTTTGGGGTATTCCAACACTTTGTAGTATTGTCTTTTTATGTGTGTCTCTTGCAAACAAATTATATCTATATTTAGTTTCTGTAATTTTCTGAAAATTTTATTTCTTTTTGATGGGGAATTCAGTCCATTTATATTTTAATTACTTATATTTAGGTCTTGTCGATCTCGTAGTCCTCTGTTCTCTTGTCATTCCCTCACTCTTTTGGTCAGGCTTTTCTTTCTGTTCTTCTGTTTGTATAGTTGCTTCCTCAATTGTTTCTTTTGTCTGTTTCTGGCCTTTTCTCTCCTCTTTTTGATGTTGTACTCTTTTATTTAGGAATGCTTGATTTCTTTCATCAAAGTCTTGTGCCTTCCAAACTGAGTCCAGTCGAGATCTTGTATTATTCCAGTTCATTAAGATCCTACCTCCTTATGTGATTGGTTATCTAGTGGTTTTGTTGGAATTAGGTTCTAAAGGTTATGAAGATTGCCCCTCTCCCCCCTCAGTTTTAGTTTAAAGCCCTTTTGATAAGATGAACCAGTTGTTTTCCGTATATATTCTTTCCACATGGTCTAGGAAGCCAAAGTTCCATTGGCGGCACCAGTTTTCAAGTCAGTGGTTCATTTTTAAAATCCTTTGCTCCCTCATTGGATGTTGGCCTTTTGTTGTAAGGATAAATGAAAACACCACTTGTGCTCCTAGTTCTTTCATTTTCTTCCCTAGCTGTTCATAATCTCTTGTTGTTGTTTTCAGATTCATTGTTGTGTCATTGATCCCCATGTGTAGGAAAAGAAAGGGGTAATAATCTATGGGGTTGATTATTTTAGTAAGCTACTCAGTTATATCTTTGATTTTTGCTCCAAGGAGAGCATATACCTCCCTTCTGTTGAAGCTCCTATCACCAATATTCGCCTTTTTTTTCCTAGGGAAGTCTGGTATACTTTTTTTCCTATTTCAGGAATGCTGGGTTGTGCCTCTTTTTTAGAAACTATTGATGAATGCTCTTTTGTGAGTGTCTGCATATTTTCTTCCAGGGGGAGGCTGTGAAAGCGATTGTTCAGTTCCAGAGGGGCTTCATTGGAGTGGGCTAGGGTAGATACAAGGGGCTTTGCTCTTGGTTGTTGTTTTCTTCTAAAATTGACATGTTTCCATCGATCTTTAGGTACATATGTAGGGTCATATTTTATGGAAGCTGTTTTTTTTACTATTGTGTTCAATTTGGGTGTATCAATTTTCTTCTTTATGTTCATGTATGGGGTCATTTTTTAGAAGCTGTTTGCTTCCTATTGTGTTTTATTTTGGTGTAGTCTTCTTGTTTAGTTTGGGATTTCTCACTTTGTTCATTGAGTTTCAGAGTGGTTAAAATTGCTTCTAGACCTTTTACTTTTTCCTCTAGTAATACAGGTAGTTTACATTTGATACATACATAGTTTGGGTCTTCTGTGGGCATAAGCTGAAACATATCACACACTTTGCAAGTCACTGTAGTGTCATTCTCTATTTCCATGACATTTTTTGTTTGTTTGTTAAAAAATTAAAAATTACTAAAAATTAAATATTTTCCCTGTTGTAAAGTGTCAGATTACAATAGTTTATAAGAATTCTTGGCCTTTTGTTCTCTGTCTTGAAAAATTCATCACTATCTTCCCTGTTTTGAAGTATCTTTATCTTTTTCCGTGGTTTATTATTTTTTTCTCTTAGATCATTAAGAATTTAACAATTTCTAAAGAATTAAAATAAGTTAAAATTTTCAATTTTTTGATTGAAAAAAAATTGAAAAATTGAAAAAAATTAAAAAGTTGAAAAAAGATTTTTTAATTTGAAAAAAAAATGAAATTGAAAAAGATTTAAAAATTGTAAAAAAGAATTTAAAATTAAAATTTATATTTAAAAGTTGAAAAAGATTCAAATTTTAAAAGGAATTGAAAAATTGAAAAAAAATAAAATTTGAAAAACTTTTTTTTTTTTAAAAAAAAGGAATTCAGAGATTAAAAAAACTTTTTAAAGTGATCACTAAGTTTTTTCAGGATCATTCAATATATTTAAAAAACTGTATTCAATTCATTCATGATTATTTAGCTAATAAAGACTAGAATCCTTATAAATTCTTATAAATATGCAGAGAGAAAAAAAAACACCCTTGCAAACAGATCTGCACTTAATTTATTAGAGAAAGAGAGAGGGAAAAAAACCTCTTTCAAACAGATCTTTATGTAATTCATTTTGCAATTATGTTTGTGTAAATATGCTCTGTTAATAGTAAAAAGAACTATAGAATCAATATTGAAGAAAACAGTTCAGTCCATACAAAGAAATTTTTCTCAGTGCTGAAAAACTTTCTCAGTGCTGGTATTTTCTCAATGTCATCATGAGAACAAAGGAACAAAGGAACTGCAGTCTGATCACGCTACATAGCAGAACTCACCAGAATAAATGTTTCATTTCCAAAATTTCTCTTCTCTCCAAGTCCAGTCTTTCCCTGTGGTTGCAATTCTGTGCATGTTTAGAGGGTTTTTAATTAGATTATTCAAGAGATCCCTGCTTCTGCATGTCTGTTCTCTCTGATTAATCATCATCATCATCATCATCATCATCATCATCATCATCATCATCATCATCATCATCATGACTATATTTGCAGCATATGCACAGTTTATAATGGTACGTGAAGGAAAAGTATAAAGAACTGGAGCAGTGAATAGCCACATTTAAGCTCTTTAGAGAAGGTGAAGATTTCTCAGATCAAACAAAAGGGGCACAATATCCGAAGCTGAAACATAAAACAATTCTCCATTTTAAAAAAGAAGTAATAAAAGAAGCAAGCCCAGTAGAGTGATAATCAAAGCAAAAATAACATTCTACATGATTGGAACTTAAAAAAAGCTCTGAGTCCACTGCATGAGAAACAAGATCCAAACATTTTGGATCCAAGCAATTTTTATTTAAAATGGGAGCAACTGTCTAATATGATTTGGTAAAAAAGAAACTATTTAGGAAAAAAATGACTCAAAGGTATGATTTCCTATCTGAATAGTATCTGAATATTTGATGCAGCTAGTTTTTATATTTATTAATATTATTTACCATTGCAGTTTTCTCATCCTGCCAGTTAACACAATAGGTAGGCTACAAAGTTGTACATAGGCATCTTTGTAAAATATATGTACACACCAATTCATAGCATGAAATGTTTTGCAATTCATACATTTGTAATATAGGATCTCTAGAACATTTGAGAATAGAATTAATGAATATTAGAAAACATAAAATTTGCAGCTATTAAAATATTATTTTCCACCATTCTTTGAATCAATAAATTCTTTTGTTTGATTTGGGGTCATAACCCTGCATGCTAGGTTTTGTCTGATTCAAGGATACTTCAATAGGGTAGTAAAAGTAGGGAAAGCTTGAAATCACAACAACTCTGCTTGAAACTAACGTAACATAGCAAAGGTGTAAGTAATCTCCTATATTCAGTTCTGGTTCCACATCAGGTTATAAGTCAAGCCAATTGAACTACATCTTTTAATTCAATAAAAAGTTTATAAAGAGACATAACTAATGAAAGTTAAAAAAAATCCTGTAACCCCGCCCCCCAACTTCTAAACACCTTTATTTTAGGAAATAGTGCTTTACTCTGCTGCAATTATCAGTTGGATAAGTTATCAAAAAGAAGTCTAGTTGTTGAAGTTGCTAATAGCATTTTCCACTAGTCTTGACATGGAATCGTATTTGCTCTGAATTTATTATATTTCAAAAAAGGCATTTGGCTTCAACATTATGGAATTGTGGGGCTGATTAGCACACCAAAAGTCCTCCCCCTTTTAATTATTTTTAACATTGATTTTTTAATTATCCTGGCCTCTTTTTAAATTTTATATGCTGTTTTTATGTTTTAATATTGTACTTGTACACCGTCCAGAGTGCTGGTCCCTCATTCAAGAACCTATAGCAACTGAAATCTAACTGGATACTGATAGAAAAGTGGTTAATCACATAGAAGCCAAATATGCATAGACAATCTACCAGTTTGCAGAAGAGAAATATATTTATGTATGTATGTCAGCTGGGTTTCAAGTGAATTTTCTCAGTCCTACTTGGAGTTGCCAGGAATTGAGTTTGGTGCCTTCTGCATACTAAACATGCACTCTGTATTTTTTAAAAAATAAAATTACCAGAAATAGCAATATAATAATAATAATAATAATAATAATAATAATAATAATAATAATAATAATAATAATAATAATAATAATAATAATAATAATAATAATAATAAAGTTGGAAGGGATCTTGGAGATCATCTAGCCCAACCCCCTGCTCAGGCAGGAAACCCTATACCATTTCAGACAAATGGCTGTCCAGTCTCTTCTTAAAAACTTCCAGTGTTGGAGCATTCACCACTTCTGGAGGCAGGTTGTTCCACTGGTTAATTGTTCTAACTGTCAGGAAGTTTCTCCTTAGTTCTAGGTTGCTTCTCTCCTTGATTAGTTTCCATC
>NW_015386598.1:150925-165929 GCF_001527695.2 Protobothrops mucrosquamatus | reverse complement strand
TTCAAGTCTGTCCAGATCCTCCTGTATCCTAAGCCTGTCTTCTGGAGTGTTGGCTATTCCTGCCAGCTTGGTGTCGTCTGCAAATTTGATGAGTTCCCCATCTATCCCCTCGTCCAAATCGTTGATGAAGATGTTGAAGAGCACTGGGCCCAGAACAGAGCCCTGGGGCACCCCACTACACACTTCCCTCCATGTAGATACAGTTCCATTAAGCATAATCCCAACATTCTATCTCCCATTCTTGCCCCAAACATTGCCTTTTTTTAAAAAAAAAATAATTCTAGCTAGTTTTCTTGGGAAAATTAAACAGATGGAAGAAAAGCTCACACTCCCCTTTATGACTTTGAATCATATTCCCACCCACTATTGGGTGGGTGACTGAAATAGGACTCTCCTATATTATGTAAGTTTGTTTAATTATGTACTGAGAAGGGTACTAAAATTAATATAAAATACTTTATAATTCACAACCAGAACAGTTGCTTTTAAAGATAACAAAGCTTTTGCAGTTCAGTAATGAACAAAAGATTTTAAAACTCATAGAGACTTTTGTAAAATATTTAAACTCCGGTTCCCTTAATTTCAGTGGACTGATAAATATTTATTAATTATTCATTTCTTCTGAATGTAAATAAAATACATCTAGGCTTATCTAGCATACTTTTATGATGTTGGAGATACTGTAAGTTGATTTCATAACCTTTGTGTTTCCCCTTTTTGTATGCTATGTTTTATACATTAACTGCAAAGATTCTAGATATTATGCAAATGACTTCGTTTGTTACTGCAGCTAAATAGTCCCAGAGTTCCTATTATGGTTGATTTTGTAATTAGAAACCAACTATATTATAAATAATGTTAGAAGTTGAATTTCCTGCAATGCAGCAGAATCTGTGCAGTTATGTGGTCTAATTTTCCATTTTCTATTGTTTCCAAAGAGCTGCTATTTGTGATTTCGAAGGCATAATGTGACTATAATACAAAATATTTAAATTGTAAATAAATCAATTGAAACATTATTACATGCAGATAAGATTAGTTATTAAAAAATAACCAAGAGCAAATGGTGTCTTAATAAAAGTCTCATGCTTATTAAGTGCGAGCCAATTTGCTGTAGTGGATAAAGTACCAGGCTAGAAACCAGGAAATTGTGAGTTCTAGTCCTACTTTAGGCATGAAAACCAGCTTGGTGACTTTGGGTCAGTCACTGTCAGTCCAATTCACCTCATAGGATTGTTGTTGTGGGAAAAATAGGAGGAAGTATTATATACATTTGCCATATTGATTTATTTATAAAAATAATAGAAGCGGGTTAAAAAAATCTAAACAAAAAAGGTAAAAAATCAATTATTCCATATATTTGTTCATTATGCCCATAATTCATATACACAAATGAAATAAATAGGCAACACAAAATCAATAATTGAAAAGAACAAAGAAGAACCTGTCATTTATCTGAAGAATATGAATAACCAAATTATCTTATGTATCTTCTTGATTTTGATATATATCAGTAATGCTGAGAACCAAGGCATGTAATTCTACCTCAGCACTATAGACATATGAGATTAAACCTGACATAAGGCTATTTTCATTGTCAGCTTTATGCTAAATATTATGCATCTATAGGAAAGTTGTATTTTAGAGTAACCACTTTATAATAAAAGCCAACTTATTATAACATTAAGATTGAATAGAATATTATCTAATGTAACCACTGTCTAAAATATATAATGTGTATCTATGGGTTATATGCTATATGTTATATAATATAGATTTTTATGTTATAGTGTTATATGTCTAACTATGTAACTTATTATATAAATTTCTATGGTCTCCAAGATCACAGGTTAAAAATTATCAAACCAAAAATGCACAGCAGAGGTTGAGAAGAATATAGTTAAATATAGTTTTGCACAATGGTTTGAGAAAAAAAGTACAAAAAAGTATAATTTGAGAAAGTACCATGTTTTCCCGAAAGTAAGACCCAGTCTTACTTTCTTTTGGGCTCTGAGATAAGCACTCGGGCTTACTTTTGGGGTAGGGCTTACATTAACAGCACCTGCTTTCCAGCTCTATTGCATTTCTCTGCAGCTGCAGAGCTGGAGAGCTTGACCCACAACCACCTAGATGCGAAGGTTCCAGTCTCTGTCAACAGCAACAGCAGACTCCCCCCTCCCCGGGACGGAGCACTCCGCCGCCACCACTGCTTCCCCCTCAGAGATGCAAGGCAGCTCCGAGGCAGCACCTGTCTTCTTTAAGCCAGTGGCAAAGGTGGAGCTTGGGAGGCAGCAAAAGGGCGTAGCCCAGGCACAGCCTAGCAGCAGCAGCAAAACAACAGCAGAATCCCCCCAGGACGGCTTCCTTCAATAATTTGTCATGGTTCCACACTTCCTAGCATTTGCCCAATATTAAGATGAGGTGGAGTTCAAACCATGAGAAATAAGAAGGGAAATGTCCTGGGACATTTTGCAGGGAAGTAAGCAATCATACATGTGGGATTGGGAGAACCTTATCAAACCATCTTCTCCTAGAAAAAGGGCGATGCCCTCTATTGATAAAGCCATAATGTGACCCAGGGAAAGAGTGAAGAGGATGCATGGTGGCAAGTCTATGTGCTTGATCTGTGGCTCTCTTTAACATCTTACGAAAAGGGAGCTGAGGCATGCATGGTATTTTCTACTCAGAAAGAAAGGGTGCCAAAACAAGAGTAAAAGAATTGCTGGAAAAGAAGAATTCTGCGATGGCCACCATTTCCTCCTTGGTCTAGCTTGCTGTGCAGCTGACTTAAATATAGAGAAAATGCTATTCTTCCTTTAATAATCAAGCAGTACTAGTTTAACTATATGATAATGGATATAATATGAATATGAATATCTTCCTAATCAGTCTAATCCTTTTGCACTGAAACTGAAGGAAGAGGAAAACAGTATAAGTAAGCGGTCTCTGTTCTCATTAACATCACTCTTATGCTGGGTTCAGCAGGGAAACTGCATTCACAGGAAGCCAAAAAGTTGCTGTAATTATCAAAATCATAAACATACTTGATCATTAAAATGAATAGAATTTAATTAAATCTCCACCTTTTCCTTTATGAAAATTTTCCTTCTTAGTGCCAAATAACAGAAAATATTTCAGTAGCTCAATTGTCAAATGTATCTATTATACATGTCAAAAAAAAAGTCCAACTTTTCAGCTTTGGCATCTCTAGATAACACTGATAAATCTACTGCATGATGGCTAGGGGATTACGATAGTGCAGATTATCTGGACAGCACTAGGGTGGGGGAAATTAACTCTAGAAGCTGTGAGTTAAATGAGCCAATATTTTGACTTGCTATTTAAGTAGTTTTGGGATGCTCAAGTTTGTTCAAATATTTCAGGGAATTTTCTGATTGAGTTCCCCCTGGACTGACATATGGGATACATGAAAAAAAACAACCTGCTCTGGAGGAACACTTTGTTTTATAAATATTGCCCCAACTTGTTAGAAAGAGATATTGGAGATGTTGAGTTCTGTTGACTTTAATTATAACAGCAATATTTATTACAAATATTTGATAGTTTTAACTGGTTATTGTTTTTCTGAGTATTTTATGAATGCAACAATGCAAATTCTATGATACAAATCATCTAGAATCATGAGAATGGGAGGCATACAATGCACTGTAAATAGTTAAATAATCATATATAATTATATGATTTAATAGATGACTTGTACCACAGAATTTGCATTGTTGCATCCATAAAATATTCAGAAAAACAATATATAATGTACAGTGTATATATGTATGTATGTATACACACACATACACAGTGCATTCAGAAAGTATTCAGACCCCCTTCACTTTTGTCAATTTTGTTTTGCTGCAGCCTGATTCTACAGTTGTTGAAAATCAATTTTTTCTTATTAATCTACATTCAATACCCCATAATGACAAAGTGAAAACAGAATTCTAGAAATTTATTAAAAAGAAAAAAACTGAACTATCACATTGCTTAAGTATTCAGACCTTTTGCAACAACACTTGAAATTTAGTTCCAGTGCCCCCCATTTCTCTTGATCATTGCTGTTATGTTTCTACACCTTGATTGGAGCTGACCTATGGTAAATTAAATTGATTGGACATGATTTGGAAAGGCACACACCTTTCTGTAGAAGTCCTTACAGCTGACAATGCACATTGTAGCAGAGCAAAAACCATGAGGTAAAAGGAACTGCTTGCAGAGCTCTGAGACAGGATTATTGCAAGGCATAGATCTGGGAAGGCTACAATAAAATGTCTGCTGCACTGAAGGTTCCTAAGAGCTCAGTGGCCTCCATAATTCTCAAATGGAAGAGGTTTGGCACAACCAGACTCTTCCAAGAGCTGGTTGTCCAGTCAAATTGAGCAATTGGGGGAGAAGGGCCTTAGTAAGAGAGGTGACCAAGAACCCAATGGTCAGTCTGAGTGAGCTCCAGAGATCCTGTATGAAGATGGGACAGAGTTCAAGAAGGATAACCATTACTGCAGCCTTGCACCGATCTGGGCTTTATGGCAGAGTGACTAGATGGAAGCCTATTCTCAGTGCAAAACACATGAAAGCCCACTTGCAGTTTGCAAAAAAAGCACCTGAGGGACTCTCAGACTGTGAGGAACAAGATTCTCTGGTCTGATGAAACCAAGATTGAACTGTTTGGCCTCAATTCTAAATGTTATGCCTGAAGGAAACCAGGCACCACTCATCACCTGCCCAATGTCATCCCAACAGTGAAGCATGGTGGTGGCAGCATCATACTGTGTGGGTATTTTTCAGGGACTGGAAGACTGGTCAGGGTTGAGGGAAAGCTGAATGGAGCAAAGTACAGGGATATCCTCAATAAAAATCTGTTCCACAGTGCTCAGGATCTCAGACTAGGCCAAAGGTTCACTTCCCAACATGACAATAATCCTAAACACACAGCCAAGACAACACAGAAGTGGCTTAGAGACAACTCTGTGAATGTCCTAGAGTGGCCCAGCCAGAGCCCTGACTTGAACCCTATTGAACAGCTCTGAAGGGACCTGAAAATGTCTGTCCACCGATGGTCACCATGCAACCTAACTGAGCTTGAGGGGATTTGCAAGGAAGAATGGCTGAAAATCCACCAATCCAGGTATGCAAAGCTATCATACCCCAAAAGACTAGAGGCTGTAATTGCTGTCAAAGGTGCTTCAACAAAGTACTGAGTGAAGGGTCTGAATTTATGCCAATGTGATCTTTCAGTTTTTTCTTTTTAATAAATTTACAGAGATTTCTAAAATTCTGTTTTCACTTTGTCATTATGGGGTACTGAGTGTAGATTATTGAGAAAAATGAATTTCAACAACTGTAGAATTAGGCTGTAGCATAACAAAATTAACAAAAGTGAAGGGGAGTCTGAATACTTTCTGAATGCACTGTATATATGTGTATTTTTGTGTGTGTGTGTGTGTTTGATTATTTATTGACAGGGCATTGTATGCTGCCTATTCTCATCACACACATACACATACACACACACACAGAGAGAATGATAGTGCATTTCTAGTAGCAAATGAATAAATAAAATTATTCTTATGATGTACATCTAAGAGCAACATTTCTGATTTACAGAATCAAATATGTGCATATAAAACAAAAGCAGAACAAAACAAAAGACAAAAAAATCACACCAAGACAAGAAAAAATATATTCCAGATTACTTTTTACCATTATTCAAGATGAGTAAGCAGATCTATGCTCTAGTTTCTGCTTTCACTTCCTTTGTGACTTATCTATATAAATAAAAATGTAAATGTTCGTTTGTTCAAAATCTTAAATCTCCGAAAGTTCTTCACCGATTGGTTTGAAATTTTGACACAATGTTGCATTCAAAAAAGTGCATGTTTTCATACACCTACTATTATATAGATGTCACACATGTGACAGGTAAAAACATGCTTTTTTGAAAAACAGCGCCATCTGTTGGACATAAAAGCAACACATGCTACGATACCCACAAGCATTGTGAAATTAAACATATTACAAATGTGCGCTTTCTCTTTTCTTTCTTTTCCATTTAACCAGACTGAGCCACAGCAACACGTGGCTGGGTACAGCTAGTTAACAATATAATACAAGTTCCTCTTCCATTCAACATTACACTTCAAAGTGGAAGAAGATGAATGTAAAAAATATGTCTTGTGTTTGTACATTAAATGTGCATAAGGAACTCACCGGAAAGAAAGTAAAGAGGAGCTGACCACTCCTGATTGAAGAAAATATAAATATACCCCTACAAAGATAACATCTCTCACTGTCATCAGAAAATATTGTATGTACCCTCAAAAGTTTAAACTCTAGAATGTTTTAATGATAAGTGGCAGTAGAGAAGATACAATTACAAGGATCATATTAGTACCTGAACTGCTTTTCCACTTATATGCACATTGTGCAATCTATGCAGGGCTCCAGTCATAACATATTTTGCACACTTCATGTGCAGAATAGCCACAGCGAGTATCATAAAAACCTCTTTGAGAAACGGACTAGCAATTAATTTCCTCTCACCCTCCCACTGTAAAGGCAACATTTGGCATGTTTTCTGGTACACTGTATACTATAGACTTTTTTCTTTCTTATTATAATGTGTAGACCTGCTTTTCTACCTTGACGTATTGCGTAGGGCAGGATGTAGTTTTGAGCTTTTTTAATGCTACAATTATGATATCAGGCTAAATAAAATATGCATCTATTTGATTTGAGAATCTGTATTTTGGATAAAATAAAGAAGGGGAGAGAATGCATGAGAGAGAAAAGCAAAGTATTTTGCAGGGAGATGTCTCTGCAGAAACTGAAGTTCTGACCCTCTTGCGTCCTACATCAAAATGGCCATGGAAGTCTGTGCCCAGTAGCCAGAGAGGAACCTAAAATCTTGCAGAGGAGCTTAACAGATCTGAGCCCCTGATCACATTATCAGCAACATCACTAATAACTCGTGTCCATGACAAAAGCTAAATCAGGAGAAGAAAAATCACACAACTCAGGAGAGTTAAAACTTACATTAAACTGTTGGTGATTGGTAAAACAACGTCATGAAGATATGTCATAGAAAAAACAATTACTGACAAATATATAAATATACCATTGTTAGGTGGATATGAGGATTAAATCGTATCTTCTTCCTTGATCTGGAAAAAAGCTATTCAGGATGGGTGAACTTATCTCTTGTACAGCACTGTTTTATCCAGTTTTACTTCAATTGTTATTCCTCACTCATCCAGAAATGAAGTCCTAACCGATAAGTGAAAGGGAAAAGACATTGAGAAGAAATAGGCAAATTAAATGAGCTCTTTTATCACTATCTCAGCCTTGCCATTCTTTAGAGTCACATCCAATGTGGTTAAGTCACTGAAAATTTGTGATACCTTATATAAATTGTGATAATGATGATGTGCTTCTCCAGACACTTCTCCAGATGTTAGTTTAAAGGAGGATGAGTTGGACCTGGACACATCAGGATCTTCTTTGTATCTTATTTCTCTAGCAAATCTTTACCTTTTATCTTTTTTGTCGTGCTCATCTTTGAATGAAACTTTCCCTTCATTTCTTTAATTTTCTTATATTTTTATCCTTCCCAATTTAATTGTTATCCTCAGTTTAGTTAAACTTAAGCCTCTGTTTCTTCTTACTTTTGGGGGGATTCAGTTACATTTGTTTTCTCCGTTTCTGTGGTTTTCTGCTTTTTGCCTTTCTTTAGCTATTTTCAAGTTATCTGCAAAAAGTCATTTTATCCTTTATTTTTTTATGTTGATATGTGTTTGGTTCATCTTTAATGATATCATGAATTCTAGTCCATAATTCATCAGTCATTCTACCACATATAATATATTACATCTGTTGTATGACTTTCCTATATAATCATGTGAAATATTGCTGAGATCCTATCTATTCCTTGTTGATTTTATTTGTTTTCTTTGTTTTTTAAGTTGACATTTTGCTAGAAAGAGTCCTTGATCTGTGTTGTAGTCAGTATCGGGTTTTATTTTTTCCTTACTAAATAGAATGCCTATAGCTATCAAAATTTGCCTCCTTCCCTAGGCTCAACTATGTCCCTTATGAAAAGTAATTGGTCATTATTTTTCCTTAGCTAGTATATTTGTAAAAGGGAAGGAAAACAAAACTAGGGGATCCATATGCCCTCTCAAGGATAGATAAGGATAGCACCGTTTTCCTGAACAAACCTTGCAGTAGCATAAAGATAATCAATCAGGATGTGTGACACTATAGTGTCACCTGGCTCAAGAACTGGTGGGTAACTATTTAATTCAGTGTTTGTTTAAAGATTCCTGCATATTGGTTAGACCTAAGAATTAAATTTTGCATTGTTTAGTAGAAAACAGAGCCTGAATCAATACTTCATTACCCAATAAATGCCAAGCATATTCATAAACATCCACATCAGCAATCAGCAGGCAGGCAGCCTTTGCTAATATCAGATTAGATCAAGACAGAGGATTTGAGTTCAAGGAAAAATTATGTCTTCAGTCTGAGAATGACATCATTAGATTTTAAGATATAGGCTAGCCAATGTCATCATAGTTCTGATTACAAATTTTTATTTGCAATAAAGTGATTATATTAAAAAAATCAGTGAAATTTCTGAGGTGGGCAATCCTGTACAAATGGACAAAAAAAATAATCCTATACAAAAAATTAATAAATCCTCAGTAGAAAAATCTAGGAGAAGAGAAATAGAAAATTTTCAAGAATATGTCAAGATAAGTAGTCTGGGTAACATTGTACTTAACATATTTACTAAAAAATATTTGGAAGGCAGTTCATAAAATTTTTAGTACACCAGAGATATGATAAATTTTGCTGACAATAGAAAAATGATGACTTTTATATAATTAAGGCACTCCAGCAGTGACCTCTTAAGAAGGTTGCTTTATTTCTACCACAACTATTGTGTTGATTAATCTCTGCTGCTGTTCCTGCCTGAAATATGAAGATAAATTCATTAGACATAACTGGAGAGGAAGGTGCTGTACATACAAAAGACTGAAAAGAGATAAAAAATATATCATGCTCGTATCCATGAGGTAGGTTATGAGTAATCATTCTAGGGTGAATTTAATACTAAAGTATTATGCAGTTTTAGTGAATCATGTAATGAGCTCTGGGTTATCTCCACAAATGATTTACACTAGTACCATGGTTTTAAATATTATAAATCTGTATATTATAAAGAATATTCTACAATGCTGTCAAATCAGCATCATATAAAACCCAGAGGGAATTCCCACCCCCTGAGTTAAACAGGTCTTTAAAATCCATTTAATATCTTTATGTGCTGAGGCCATGTTCTCGCCAGTTGGAAAGCAATTCTGCAATTCCAAAGCTATTTCTGATTAAATCACTCATTTGATATTCTCTGACATGTTGTCCTGAGATATGATTAATCCAGCAATGGATAGCCCTGGAGAATGGCATTTTTTCAAGCAATCAATCATTTGACAGACATACTACATTTGTTGTGTGGATACTAACAGGTTATTCATTTATGAATTTTCAGTATTTGCAATCTGCTCTATATTTTTATTATAAAATAATATACACCAATTATAACAAATGTAATAACATATAAACTAAATTGATTATATAAAGCAGACAGATGATAAAGAAATGCTTGGGAGAATAAGAACCTTGTCAGTTTTAGGTGAAAGGCACAGAGGGAGCTTGTGTATGGGTAACATCAGATAAAGTTCTCTTCTTAGATTCCTCTCATAAAAAATCTCTAACTGACAGGGTCCACTACATACCATACCAGCTGAAGCTTTTGGGTACTCTTCAAGGGTAGCCCCATGTAGAGTGTATTGCAGTAGCCCATAACACAGGACATGAACAAGGCCTGAGTGATGGAAAGAAGCACCTCTTGATCCAAGAAGGGGCATAATAGTCACACAACACAAAGTTGAGTAAAAAGCTTCCTAGTCATGACTGCCAACTGCTATTTAAGAGGAGGTTAAGCAGGAGTTGTGAGTCCAAGAAGACTACCAAATTATGCACTAAGTCTATCTGGGCAGGGTGACCTCATCCAAAACCAAAGATAGTAAATCCCCAAATACAGGTCCCTACCAATAGTCACTCCATTTTATCAGGATTCAATTGTAGCCTCTTGTTCTCCATCCAGACCTGCAAAGCCTCCATGCAGTGTGAAAGGACAACAGGATGTAATCCTTATATACTGATGATACCTATTCCATGGTGAAGGATGATCTCACTCAGTGGCTTCATGTAGATATTAAAAATGAGCAGAGAGAGCACCCAGCCCTAGGGCGCTCCCAAAAGCAGGGGTTGTGGGCTGGACTTCTCACTCCCATCAACACTGATTGGGAATAGTCTTGGAGAAAAGGGGTAAACCAGCACAAAACCATGCCCCCACTCTCAGCTGCCAAAGCAAACCCAAAGGGATACCATGGTCAATGGTACTGAAAGCTGCCTAGAGATTAAGAAGAGCCAAGTTAGATGCACTACCTACATCCTGCTCCTGTGAGATGTCATCCAAAAATGCAACTAATGCTATTTCTGTCCCATATCCAAGGCTGAATTCTGACTGGAAGAGTCCAGATAATCTGTCTCATCCAGGATTCTCTAGAACAGATATGTCATGTGCCGTTGCGCAATATATCGGGACGGTTTTGCCATTGCCGGCAATGGGATGGGTGCGGCTTCCTGATGACGTGTCCGGCCCGTGGGCCGGCAGTTTGACACCCCTGCTCTAGAATTTCAGTGCAACTACCTACTTAACCACCTTGGATGGAGATTGGATGAAAATTATCCAGAATGGTGGTGTTCAGTGACAGCTTATTGAGAGGAGGACACACCAGTGTCCCTTTAAATCATGCCAAGAACATCTGCTCTCTCAAGGATGAATTCTTCATTGCTGAGACCCACCCACATGTCAACTCCTGGATGACCTTCACTAATTCAGAGAAGCATGGATCTAATTCATAGGATAGCCATGTTTATAATCCTGTGGACACTGTCCACTTTATTGTATCCAATGGGGTCAAACTGTTCCCAGTTAACTGCTCCCCAGGCATCTCCTAAGGACCTGCATCATGCTTAGTCTCCTACTGAGAACAGATCCAAGCAATTTAATCCACTAAATGCATTGAAAATTCCTCAGTGTGACCCTGAAGATTCCTCTTACCCAGGAGGATCCAATTTACCCTAAACAAGGCTGCTGGGCAGTTCTCTGTGGATGCAACAAGAATGGAGAAATATTGAAATTTTGCCATTTTTATCATGAGGTAGACCTTAATGGCAGTGCTAACTCATGATCAATCAGATTCATCCCTTGTCTTTCTCTAACAGCACTCTAGACATCTCTTGATCCTTTTCAGCTCCTTCAACTCTCTTGTAAACTATGGGCAGTGCCAGGAGTGATGGGCCAAGAGAGATTGCACAAGTGTGATCCTATCCAAGACAGCCACCACCTCTCTGTTCCAGACAGTGGCCAAGGCCTTCAGTAGGCCCATGCAGTAGAACCTCAGGTAAAATCCCCAGTTTCCCTTGGAATCCCAATGAGTCCAACTGTAGCCAGGAGAAGACTAATCAAGTAGGTCCAGCGTCCCTGCAGAAAGGAGTAGCAGAAGAGAATCCCAAAATCACCTTAATAGAGGAAACAAAGCAAGTTCCCTCCCTTAAACTGCATTGTGATCATTTTTTAATCATTTAAAAAATATTAGAATTTCTTGTACATGTACAGATTACACCAATCTTTCTTATTTTTTTCTGTGTCTTCACTAACTGTTAATTGTTTGGCAGCAGTTTTTTCCTCTAATCATAATTCTAATAAGTAATATAATAATAATAATAATAATAATAATNATTTGTACCCCGCCCTTCTCCTCACCGGACTCAGGGCGGCTAACAGCCTTGTAAAACCACAATACAATAAATATCCATTAAAACCAAATTAAAAGAAAATATTTGAAGCGGCCAATCGTTAAAATTAACCTTTAAAATACCCTTAGAAACCCCACTAAAATTCCCTAGGCCAGACCCGCTTGTTGAAAAAGCCATGTCTGTACATCTGAATTCTACAAAAACAAGAACAACTCCCCAACCTTGTCTTTTCAGTATTGAGGAATAATATTTTTGCTTCCTGCCCTGTGTGATAAACCCCTAATTCTTGATATAGTTATAAATTCCAGATTTGTATATAATTCAGAGGTACTTTCCATGTTTAAACTGTGTTTATTTTATAAAATCATATTAATTAACATATAGCCATTAAATCAAAACAAGGCAATAAAGTAGGATTCCTTTTTTTTCTCACACACCTCTAAAAAAAATCTATTTCTAATACTGTAATAATTTGGTAGTTTTAAGATGTGCTAATGCATCTGGAGTGACTTTTAAGGTTAATACAGTATATGTTTTAATTGAATATTAAATATTCACGTTAATATTGAATGGAATATCGAACAATTTAATTTTTTGCAGTAATTCAGAATTTAAGGACCTGATTGGCAAGAAGCAAGTCTAAAGCACTAATACTTGCCTATGACTTGGGGGAAAAATATCTAGAATGTTCAAATAGAGCTTACCTCTAAGTGAAAATCTGTTAAATGAATAAAGATTAATTCCACCCCAATATCTTTCAAATATGCCTTGTAATCTTAAATGTAGAAAATGCAGTATAACTGTGGCTAAAAACGGAGATATGCTCTTGCTATGACGTCAAAGAGGTCAGTTTCTAACCATGCTCATAATGAGATTTTTACCTGAGTGCTTATATTCTACAGGGAAATAGAAGTTGCTTTTACTGTTTTAATTAAAATCTTCAATAAAATATTATATAGGAAATAGAAGTTTATGTCCAATAATAAAGTTGGAAGTCAAGAAAAGTAAAAGCCTTATCATCATATAATAAACATAATTTAAATAAAATTATGTGGAGTTCCAAGGGGGTTTCCTTGACATTGAAAAGTATTAACAATTCATTAATCTACTTGAAATAAAAGTGTTACCATAGGACTAGCTCTAACTAAATATATTAACCACTTTTTATGAGTAACAAGTTATTCCTTATTGAAAACAACTTATCCCTAAATATTTACCATCAAGCATAAAATTTCTTTTCCTTTCAAGGACTGAAGAAGGATGTTGCACAATAATTTTAAAACACTGCTGCTATCTGTGGTAGCATATCCATCAGTATTTTCATGCAGTCCTTCCTCTTCATTATTATTTTGCTCTCACGGAATATGTGACTGTTTTAACAGCCTTCCTTAATAGATTTCACTAAATAGCAGGCTAACTGTCAGACCCCAAAACTCCTCATCTGCTCTCTCTCCTTTCTTCTATCTTTTTGGAGCCTGCCATTCTTGTTGGGGGGAAGGGGTGCATGGGGGATTCATAGTGTTAACTTTCACTTTCTCCTTTCTTTGTCTGGCCTCCTCCTTTTGAGTATGGAATGTGTCTCCTTATCTAGGAGACAGTTACAAGGAAACGAAAGCTGGAGAAGACCTTGAGATGTGCGCCTACCGTACCAGTCAGCCGGCCATCAAGCCACCTGTGGATTGGCTGGAGTTCAAACGGACATTATGACTTTGGTGGGAGGGGGCATATTGCTTGCTTAATTATATCGTTCACGCGGGCTTTTCTTCAGATCTCACCTTAAATTCCTTGCTATCACTAGTCCCTAATAAAAGTTTCCTTTTGAGACAATGCCTGTTTCAAGAGTTCTGCTTTCTTGGGTGATTAGTTGAAGTGGGCCCTGACGCTAACACTGATACCCTTTTCTATAGGATAAAATCTGGATTCTTTTCCCTCGGCTCAGAGAGGGTAGATATTTTATTGACCCTCCAGTACAATATCTTTCTAAAGAATATTTTAAATGGGCATTGCAAGTCAATGAGAAGTTATACAATACAAACTTCCTAGAATGAAGTCATTATGTTGCAATACATTCTAAGTGTATAATAAATCTAGCTATCTATATTGGAAGACAATACTGCAATTTTGCTCAAACTTATTTGCTATGTAAACTAAAGCAGGACAAGAAGCAACGGATGGAAACTAATCAAGGAGAGAACCAACCTAGAATTAAGGAGAAATTTCCTAACAGTTAGAACAATTAACCAGTGGAACGAGTTGCCTCTAGAAGTTGTGGGGGCTTCAACACTGGAGGTTTTTAAGAAGTGATTGGATAACCATTTGTCTGAAATGGTATAAGGTTTCCTGCTTGAGCAGGAAGTTGGACTAGATAGAAGACCTCCCAGCAGTGGTGGGATTCAAATATGTGAACAACCGGTTCTCTGTGTGGATGCCACTTCCAGAAGTCCATTCTGGGCCTGGGGAATAAAAAAATAGCTACCGTTTCTGCTGAAGTGATGCAAACCGGCTGAATCCCACCACTGCCTCCCAGGTTTTTCTGTTATCAAAAATGTTGTTTAGAAAATTGCTGGAGATCTGCTACAGTTAAACAGACTTGATAAGTGTTAGGTAATGTACAATTGTCTACACTATTCTCTACCTTTTCAGGAAATTCTGAAGTAAAATTTCCAACGTATCTAAAACCATACAGGAATCGTGCCATGGAGGCAGAAATAAATGCTACCTTTCTTCTTAGTCTGAGGTTGCATTTGCAGTATTTCTAAGCTGTGATAAGGATATTATTTACATCAGTTGCTGGACTGGAATATTAATATGCCCTATTGAGTTAGAAAGTGTGGTAGGTGATATCTTAAAAGTGTAGACTGTTAATATTTCCAATTACTTAACATATCTATGTTTATCACTTTTACATTCCAGGGAATCGTTAACGCCTCTTTGCAGGAGGGTGTCTTCCCGGCAACCCTAAAGGAAGCCGTGGTGAGGCCCCTCCTCAAGAAGCCTTCCCTGGATCCAGACGAGTTGGCCAATTATCGCCCGGTCTCCAACCTTCGCTTTACGGCGAAGGTTGTGGAGAGTGTGGTTGCATGGCAGTTCCCGCGGCACCTGGAGG
>NW_015386598.1:146387-149634 GCF_001527695.2 Protobothrops mucrosquamatus | reverse complement strand
TCTGGAACGAACTACCCCCCGAGATCCGGACGATTCCGGATCTCCTAACCTTCCGCCGCGCCCTCAAGACATGGCTTTTTCAACAAGCGGGCCTGACCTAGGGTGAATTTTAAATAGGGATAATTTTTAATGATTTTAAATAGTCACAGCCACTAATATTTGGATTTTAATTGGTTTTTAGAAGGGGTAATTCTGTATACTGTTTTAACATGCTGTGAGCCGCCCTGAGTCCCATGGGGAGAAGGGCGGCATATAAATTTTGTAAAATAAAATAAATAAAAATAAATAAGTATATATAAAGTTCTCACTACTTATGAGATGCAGCACTTAAGATATGGCAATTAACTTACACTTTCTATGTCTATAGAAATATCATTGAAAATTAAATATAGTTTTAAAATGTTAAAATAGTCCATGTTTTTCAACTAAATCTTTTCACAGATACGTTTCTTCCTTTTCAATGTTGAACCAGTTGCTGAACATGCAACTTATTCTCATCCCTGCTTTGCATTCATCTTGTATCTGCTGAAGAACAAAAACCTAGTCTGCACAACTTTTATGCCCTGCATAAAGCTGCACTAAACTTCCCAAATTTTGCTCATTTTTATCTCTCAATCCCTTTCGATCAGAATTTTGCCAAATACCTTCCCAGGAACACTGAACAATCTAATGCCCCTGTAGCTTTGGCTCCTATTTACTCCTATTACATTTGTTTTTAATAGAAGCAAATATTTTAGTACATTTGGTTTTCATTTTTCCCCCTTTTGCTATGGCACTTGTGTGTGTGTGTGTGTAGATCATGACAATCTTGTATTTTTGTTATACAGTGGAATGAAAATTTTTGTTATACAGTGGAATGTGACTTCATAATAAATCCAAATTTGTGCAGCCTAGAAGGCTGGCCCTAGGTTCTGCCTCAGTTTATTTTTTCCAATAAGTAAACACAATAAGTTACCACAAAGAAGAGGGAGTCAAGCTATTCTCCAAAGCACCTGAAGGCAGGACAAGAAGCAATGAATGGAAACTGACCAAAGAGAGAAGCAACCTGGAATTAAGGAGAAACATCCTAACAGTGAGGACAATTAACCAGTGGAATAGCTTGCCTTCAGAAATCGTGGGCGCTCCATCACTGGAGGTTTTTATGAAGATTCTAGACAGTCATTTGTCTGAAATGGTATAGGTTCTCCTGCTTGAGCAGGGGGCTGGACTACAAGACCTTCAAGGTCCCTTCCAGCTCTATTCTATTCTATTCTATTCTATTCTATTCTATTCTATTCTATTCTATTCTATTCTATTCTAAGAAGAAACCTAGAACTAACGAGAAATTTCCTAACAGTATTTATGATATAAACATTATCATAAAGCAGTTTATGACATAATAAAAATGTCATAAAATATTTCATATGCTGATGTTTGACTCCATTATATAGTTCACATGTGCTATTTTTATTGCAGTTCTGAATGTATACCAACTTTTCCAATGAAGGCAGCACATTAGAAGCTCTGTCTTTGTTGAAGAAATTGGGGAATCTGATAATCTGTGAAATAACCTAGTGGTTCACTGTTTATCTAGTAGGTCTAGTAGCTCTAGTATTGTTTAGTATAGACTCTCATTGTCATGACTTTTAACTGGGCAAAATGGTGCATCATGCGGCAACAATTTTGAGCTAACTTATATAATGTCTCCAAAATCCAGAACCCTTGATTCCCGAGGAAATAAAAGATGTGAAAGTTGTGACTGCTTCAATGCTACTGACTGCTATTTTACTGCTGGGCTGCAATGTTCTATTACAGATTCCCAGGCAGTCTTGCAATCTCTTACTCCCTCACCCACTCACCAGCAACAATTTACCTGCCTGCTAGGAAGGGAAGGGAAGGGAAGTTTCCGTTGATGCTCTCTGCCAGATTCCCTCAAGGAAATTCCATGGGGAAGCTGGCAGAAAATTGGAAATCATCCTGCTCCCACTGCTTTTTTGCTTGCTCTTGGTCATTCTGTTTCTCTGTTTAGATAAGGAAATATCTCTGAAATGATGACACAATAGAACATGGGCTGTCTAGTGTCTTTCTAAATTCTTCACATCTTGCATATTTTTTTATTTCAAAGAACACTTCAAAATTCATAAAACTGCCTCATTACATTCTATATGTCTGCTACATGCTGTTCCACCATATGGAATTTTACATGGACCAGAAATACAAGTTAAATGAGACTTTTAAAGATATATATTATTCACTATTATGGAGAAAAAGGAAGTACAGAGCTTTCAAATGTGCTGATTCTGGTGTCAGTTGGATTATCAGAAATAAGCTGGAATCCAGTGTATAAAGCTTGTATCATAAGTAAATAGTTTAACCATTTAATTCATAATGAATAAATATTGGAAATTCTAGATTCATAAAAAGAATATGATACACAGAAATCGGTAGCTAAAAAACTTACAGCAAACATGTAAAATGAAACATGAAAGAGAACTCAATAAAAAAATAACAGCAGCAAAAGGCAATCAAGGAGGCTGAACAGCATGAAACTAAATCAGAATGTTAATAAGATCAATATAAAAAGAAACACAAGATCCCTTGGAATGGAACAATTAAATACTAGCATGAGAAAGGCTGAGAATTTGGCAGATCTTAAATCAATAACTCCTGCTGCTAATGCAATGTCATGTCCAAGCAGAAAAAGAGCCAAAATTAGAGAAAAAAAAACTTTATTTTTTGAAAATGCAAACACTGAGAACTAGCTCAGATCTGCACATTATCCATTTTTGAAAAAAAAACACCTTGAAATGATAGAACATACGATGATTGGCACACAAACAGGTGAATTTCAGAAAATAGTGTCTCAGATCAGGAAAGATTATATCAATTTTGTCAATAAAAATGCTTTAAATATTAAATCAGATTAGCAGAATGTCATCACTTGATTCAGAGATAAAGGTAAAACAATAGATTTTTGTTTCTTTCTTTTCCTGTTTTTCTGAACTCATGACTGATTCCATGCATTCTCAACATCTTTGTAATCCACAAACCAATAAGTTTCATTAAGATGATATAATAATAATAATAATAGTAAAGTTGGAAGGGACCTTGAAGGTCATCTAGTCCAACCCCCTGCTCAGGCAGGAAACCCTATACCATTTCGGACAAATGGCTGTCCAGTCTCTTCTTAAAAACTTCCAGTGTTGGAGCATTCACCGCTTCTGGAGGCAGGTTGTTCCACTGGTTAATTGTTCTCACTGTCAGGAAG
>NW_015386598.1:91631-146063 GCF_001527695.2 Protobothrops mucrosquamatus | reverse complement strand
ATGCTGTACTTGTGCATTTGGTTTTTCTTGCCTAAATGTAGAACCTTGCTTTTTTCACCATTGAATTTCATTTTGTTAGATAGTGCCCAGTGTTCAAGTCTGTCCAGATCCTTCTGTATCTTAAGCCTGTCTTCTGGAGTGTTGGCTATTCCTGCCAGCTTGGTGTCGTCTGCAAATTTGATGAGTTCCCCATCTATCTATTATGATATACCCCACATATCATAATACTAAGAATGGCTTCAATTTTCCATCTGGTGTCAACCTTTCTTCTCCTCTGATACTTGGAGCTGAATATGAGTTTTGACAAAATCTGAAAAATATTGACATAACGGTGAATCACAAAATGAAAGTTTGTGGGTGTACACGATATATGATAAAAAACAAGAATATCCAATGAAGAAAAACCCATAGAAGTGCTTGTAAGAACAGCAAAGTACATAGGCACTGATTGCTTAAAAAATCTTGATGCTGATGTCTATTAACAAAGATGAATTTCAATAGGAAAATACATATATCCAAAGCAGAAAATGCTATTGAAAAATAAAATATGTATCCTGAAACATAGCATATAACCACACAATCTCAACACATTTTAATCTTCATTTTTTAAAGTCATAGCCAATACGCAAAATTATTATATTAGAATGGGATGGGTAAACATTTTGAAAAGAGAAAATAAGGTTTCATCAGCCTCATAGGCTTGTCTGGAATATATTTGAGACTGACAGCCTCTATTACTGTTCTCTCTCACCAGTAATAAAAGTACTTTGGTTACCTGTCCAGATCTAATCCCGTATCAAAGCACTGCTGTCGACCTTTAATGCCTTAAAAGCATGGGGTGCAGGCACCTTCCCTGCTTTCATTCTGCAATAAGAGGCTAAGGTCACAGATGTGGGTGATAACTTTCCACCTCACTCTGTAGTTTTAGAAATGCGGGTGATACCTTTCCACTTCTCATCACTGGACAGCATTGCCAAGCAACCCCTTTTCATTCTCCTAGCTTTCCAATTATTTTCAGAACATTAAAAATTAATCAATATCTTTATTTCTAACTGTGGTAAATTTGTATTATGTAGATTGTTATGCTTTGATTTTTAACTCTTTTCCCTCTATGAGCTGAACATGCTTTTCCTTCAAGCAGCCAAGAAGCAGTAGACTAGGGGTCCCCAACCCCCGGTCCATGGACTGCACCGGTCCACAGCTCACCAGCACAAACAAGCAAAGCTCCATCCTTGGGATGCAGGCAGTATTCAAAACCACATCCCTTTTGGTCTGTGGAAAAACCTTTCTCCATGGCACCGGTCCCCGGTGCCCAAAAGGTTGGAGATCTCTGCAGTAGACCATTTCCTTAAAACTATTGTTCAACGTAGTATAATAGTTCTGTGCAAACTAACCAAGTGTGTTAGATAATACATTTTATCCCAATCCTCATTAACCAATAGCAATTCTGAATAGGAATGATGAAGTGAATTGTACCCACAAAGCTCCGGAGATGATGTAGTATGTATGTATGTATGTATGTATGTATGTATGTATGTATGTATGTATGTATGTATGTATGTATGTACCGTATTGTATGTGTGTGTGTGTATATATATATATATATATGTGTGTGTGTGTGTGTGTGTGTGTGTGTGTGTCTGTAGTGGGTTGGTGGTGGGTTGGTTAGTTGATTGACTGGACATCACTAGATTGGAGAAGATAGTTGTCAGCATTTGGGAAGTCTGAGGTTGCTTGATCTTTGCCAGCATCCTTCCAAAATTCACTTGCTTCATCCCAAAGAAAGCTAACTACAACTGTAACCTGTCAGGTTACTTTTCCCTAAAAAGTAAGCACAGAAATGGATGGTAAGTTAAAAGGTGATCTTCTGTTGTTTTATTTGCTTAACTCTACTCTGAAGCAACAGCAACCCCAAACATCTTCTTGCTCTCTGTATTTTCTCTATCAGTTCTCTGAAAGGAAAGTAATTCTCCATAGAAAATTGGAAGTTCTCATTAGTGATCTGTTTTATTTGTTAGTCTCCATGGAAAGAAAACAAAGAAAAACCTCCTAAGTGCTGAACCTGTAATCTTTCAGATGGTTGAGTCCATGGAAGGCTCAGTTGCACAGTGAAATCAAATTTACAGATATATTCAAAATTAAATTCTATTGTCTTCACTGAACCCATATCTCCTAAGACAATGTTCTCGAACCTGGTACTCCCACCCCACCCCACCTGAGATGATTGCAGTAGCCAGAATTCCTAGGCAGCATGGCATAAGAAATGTTGTTATAATAAGTGATTTTAGGTTTGTACTAAGTAATATCAAAAAGTAACTCCATTTTCACATACAAAATGGGAAGCTCACATAGTTGCCGCTGATTGCATTTTTCAATTTTGTAATAAACTAGCCACTCTTTACTGACTTCATTCTCAAGATATAACAGCAAAGTTAGTTCCAGCTTTCTTTGTTTTGCTCTTAAAATGCCAACATTCAGCTGTTACTTTCCTCTTCTAGAATAAAATTCATAAAAAGGAGCCTCTTAGAAACTTCAAACAGATTATTTGACTTTCAGTCCTTAATGGCTGTTCTGTAATGTTCCTCTATAAATAGAAATGAGTTTGAATAGGTCTGAAAAAAAATGCACTATCCTAAATCCAAAATGTCAGAATAAGAAAATATAGTGAGGGATGGGGAAAATCCACCTTGCATAGCAACCAGCCAGAGCAGAAATTAATACTCTTAAGAAGATGAACAACATTTATCTCACTTAGCCAGACTGAAATCAAAATTCTGTGATGAAACTAATATTGAAATGGGACCTTAGATAACTTCTGGAAAGAAAATGCCACATTGATAACAGAAGCAAAATAAGAATTTGAAGCCTGAATGAAAATACCATCGCACTGAATTTACCAGTCTGTTTTTTGGCTGCGCTTCTGATAACCTTCTCCACTCATTAAAATATCTTTTTTTTGTTTATATGTTCTAAAAATGACCTATCAGAATCAATCTTATATTTCTGTCTTATCTATGTTACCATTTTTAACTTTTCCATATTATGTTATCCTGGTTAACCCAATAGACTCTAAATTATATACAGGTCTATTTCACAGATTTGGTCTGTTTCACATTGACTTTACATAGGTATAATTTTAATCTCAAATTATTCAGTAAAAGAAATAATATTCAGTATTTATTTATTCAGTATAAGAATCAGAAGATTGGCTATATCAACTTTTTTCACATGCAGTTTTTAAAAATAATTCTCCATATATTTGCTTTTTAAATATGGACATGTTTCAGACAAAGAAAAAATATATAAATGATAGATTCAAAATAATTGCATAGTAAAATATTTATAAATAAAATTAGGGAAGAGACATTGCATCACCACAGTTGACCTCAATAAAAGATTATGCATTGTTTTTAGTAGTTCAATAAATGCTTCCTCACTATTAATTGGTATTGATGGATGTTGGCATTTTAGTTATTATAATTCAATTTAAATTTTTATTTGTGTGATTATACACATAAACCTCTATAGTTTGATTGATATTTTAAAAGCGCCTGAAGGCAGAACAAGAAGCAACTGATGGAAACTGATCAAGGAGAGAAGCAACTTAGAACTAAGGAGAAACTTCCTGACAGTTAGAACAATTAACCAATGGAACAACCTGCCTCCAGAAATGGTGAATGCTCCAACACTGGAAGTTTTTAAGAAGAGACTGGACAGCCATTTGTTTGAAATGGTGTAGGGTTCCTGCCTGAGCAGGGGGTTGGACTCGATGACCTCCAAGGTCCCTTCCAACTTTATTATTATTATTATACTTTTTTAAAAAATAACATTGTCAGTAGTTAATTTACTCCTGCAAATACTACACTATCTAATTAACTTATTGCAAATAGCTAAACTTCTTAAAAGGTAGAATAGATTTTTTTCCAATTCAATCGTAATGAATTTTATTAACTTTTCAAAAACTGACTAGCTTAATGAAATGAGGAAAAAAATTATTTCCCAATTGTTCTTATTTTTAAATAATGATGAATAGAATAGAATAGAATAGAATAGAATAGAATAGAATAGAATAGAATAGAATAGAATAGAATAGAATAGAATAGAACTGGAAGGGACCTTGGAGGTCTTTTAGTTCAGCCCCCTGCTCAAGCAAGAGAACCTACACCATTTCAGACAGGTGAATGTCCAGTCTCCTCTTAAAAATCTCCAGTGATGGAGCACCCACGATTTCTGGGGGTAAGCTATTCCACTGGTTGATTGTCCTCACTGTCAGGAAGTTTCTCCTTAGTTCCAGATTGCTTCTCTCTTTGATCAGTTTCCAACCATTGTTTCTCGTCCTTCCCTCTGGTGCTTTGGTGAACAACCTGGCCTCCTCTGCCCTGCGGCAGCCTCTCAGATACTGGAACACTGCTATCATGTCTCCCCTTCTTTTCTTTAGGCTAGCCAAACCCAAGTCCCATAGCTGTTCTTCGTATGTTTTAGTCTCCAGACCTTTGATCATCTTAGTTGCTCTTCTCTGAATTTTTTCCAAATTCTCTACATCCTTTTTGTGATATAGTGACTAAAATTAGTTGCAGTATTCCAGGTGTGGTCTTACTAGGGTTTTATAAAGCAGTAATAATACTTCAAGTGATCTTGATTCTAAGCCTTTGTTTATACAACCCAGGATTGTATTAGCTTTTTTGGTTGCTGCTGCACACTGCTGGATCATAGTCAAGTGATCGTCCACTAGGACTCCAAGGTCCCTGTCACAGTTACTGTTTTTAAGCCAGGTCTTACCCAATCTGTATTTGTACCTTTGGTTTTTCCTGCCTAAATGTAAGACTTTGCTTTTCTCCACATTGAAACTCATTTTGTTGAATAGAGCCCATTGTTCAAGTTTGTTAAAAAGAAGAAGATCTTTTGGGATCCTGAGTTTGTCTTCTGGGGTGTTGGCTACTCCTGACAGTTTGGTGTCATCTGCAAATTTGATGAGTTCCCCTTCAATTCCCTCAACTAAGTCATTTATGAAGATATTGAAGAGTACTGGGCCTAAAATGGAATTTTGTGGTACCCCACTGCTTACTTCTCTCCATGTGGATGTAGTGCTGTTGAGGACTACTCATTGAGTACAGTTTGTTAGCTACAGATCCATCTGGTGGTGATGTTGTCTATTTCACCTTTTCCTAGCTTACCAAGGAGTAGGTTGTGGTCTACCTTGTCAAATGCCTTACTGAAATCTAAGTATAATACATCCACTGCGTTTCGCTGGTCTACTAGTTTAGTCACTTTATCGCAGAATGAGATGAGATTGGTTTGGCATGATCTGTTTTTAACAAACCTGTGTTGGCTACTAGTTATGACTTTGTTTGTTTCTAGTTGTTCGCAGATCTGTTTTTTTAATTATCTTTTCTAGGATCTTCCCAGGTATTGATTGTTAAACTGATTGGTCTGTAGTTTCCTGGGTTCATTTTTTTTTCTTTTCTTGAAGATGGGGACTACATCAGCCCTTTTCCAATCCTCAGGTACTTTCCCGGTGCTCCAGGATTTATGAAAGATATGGTACAGCGGTTCTGAGATAACATCTGCCAACTCCTTCAGAACTCTGGGATATAGTCTGTCGGGTCCCAGTGATTTGTATTCATCAAGGTTGGATAGGTGTTCCTTTACCATGTTCTTGCTTAATTTAATTTTTGTTTCTGGTGTGTCTTTTGCAGTGGTTTTTTTTTTGGTGTGTTGGGCTATAGTGTCTTTTTGTGTGAAGACTGATACAAAGTATGAGTTAAGCAGCTCTGCTTTCTCCCTGTTGCCTGTAATTTCCTTGCCATCTTCTCTCTTTAGTGGGCCTACTGTTTCTTTGATTTTTCCTTGTTAATATGTTGGAAGAAACTTTTTTTTTATTGTCCTTGAATTCTGTTGCAAGTCTTTGTTCATTCTGAGCCTTTGCTTTCCTGACTTCATCTTTGCATGTTCTGGCTGTCTGCTGATAATCAGCTTTAGTTATGTGCCCTTTTTTGTATTTGTCCTTTTTGTCTTTTAGTTTGTTAGAGAGATCTTTGTGCAGCCATGCTGGTTTCTTCTTGTTTTTCTTTCTCAGTGGTATTGTGCTGGTCTGGGCATTTGTGATCACATTTTTCAGGGTTTCCCATGCTTCCTGGGTTGTTTTCCCCTTTAGGATTTCCATCCGTGGGATTTTTCCTAGCTTCTCTATGAATTTGTTAAAGTCAGCTCTTTTAAAGTTTAGGAATTTGGTTGGATTGTTTTCTATTTCTAGTGTTTGCATTATGTTAAATTCCAGTATGACGTGGTCACTTTCGCCCAAGATTCCGGTAATTTTGATTCCCTCTATGACTTCTTCTCTGTTTGTAAGGATTAAGTCCAGTATAGCTTTGCGTCTAGTTCCCTCCTCCACCTTTTGCGTCTAGTTCCCTCCTCCACCTTTTGGTTAGGAATCTGTTTGAATTCTCTCTTTTTCATTTTCATTTCTGCTTTGTTTTAATGATTCAGTTTTGTAAAGAGTAGAACTGAATTCAGAGTTCCCTTATGTTTTTAGGCTGATTCTGGTGAAATATTATGGAAATCACTTTTCAGTCCAGAGTTCTGACTTTCCCAAATATATCCAATTGACTACAACATAACACAGATTGCTGTACTAGATGAGCCTATAATCTGGTACAACAGGAGTCATGTTCTTAGCTAGAAATGTATTTTCGCTTTAGCTAGTCTTAGGTTAAAAAGATACTCAAGGCCATCAGAGAATACTTTTAGCTAAGGCACTATCAAATATGCTGTTTACTTTGATTTTGATTGTTTCCATCACAGCAATGTGGTGCTAAGATAAATAACCAAGTAATCGCAGATTTATACAAAATTCTAAAACCAGAATAAGTATCACCCCTGCATGAATGAAATTTTCATACAAACACAGAATATATAATAAGAAATGACTAGAATAAAAATTAGAATTAAAATTAAATTTTAAATGCTGGAAATGTAATCAAAATCCTGGTACATATTATCACCTGTGGTGGACATGTGTTAAAGCAAAATAAATTGGACAAAAATACATAGTTGGTTAGAAAAGATGTTAGAGAAACACATAGATGTTAAACCTGAACTTTTTTATTAGGTATAATTCCAGAAAAATGTGATAAGCAAAGTGTATATTTAACATTACATATATTAACAACAGCAAGAATTGTATTTGCTCAGCACTGGAAAAATGAAAAAACACCATTGGATGAAGAGATAATCAAGAAAATACTGGACTGTGCTGAAATGGATAGACTTAGATTGAGAATCAAACCAAAAGAAGAAACAGAATATTTTCAAACATGGAATTTATTTTATCAATGGCTGGAAAAATGGGATAGAGAGTAAGAACTTAACTTGTATTACTAAGCAAAACAAATCAACCCAGACAACACATTGTTCATTAAGCACTAATGAATTGTAATAATATAAAATTAATAAAATACTTTAAAAAAGAAATTAGAATTAAAATTACTTAAAAAAATAACAGCTTCATATTTGTTGGTGATTCCACTATAATAATAATAATAATAATAATAATAATAATAATAATAATAATAATAATAATAATAATAATAATAATAATAATAGTTGGAAGGGACCTTGGAGGTCATCAAGTCCAACCTCTTGCTCAGGCAAGTAACCCTATACCATTTCGGACAAATGATTGGAAGTAAGATAGAATCTCACTTCTTTTATTGAAGTTGAAGGAATCTCTTATTGAAGGTGAAAAAATAAGAAAATATAGAAGCTAATCAAATGCTCAATGTCTTAAAAATATAAAATTATTCCAACTGGCAGCACAAGTCCAATGCAAATAGGTGGAGAAGGTGAGTAATAACAGACACTCTTTCTAGGTTTCAAAATATGCAGGAGCTGATGCTTAAGAAAGATGTTCAAAATATTTCCCACCCCCACCCCAAACCAAATCATTGTATATAAGATGAAGAAAATCTAGGCTGCTTACTGGAAATACTAATAATGTAATTTTTAGCCACATAATCAGGGGTATTTGCAAGGAGGAGAGGAAAAGATGATATCTCTGTTCACGTGGTTATGCCAACATTTTAATTTTTTTTACATTAAACCCATGGATGCCCTTACACACCATTAATCTGGGAAAATGGGTTTATTCCCATGCTAGATTTACTAAAAAGGCAACACCCACTGACCAACACAACCAACTTTTACATGCTCCTTCAAAATTTACATTATCAGCTACTTAATAATTTGCATTGACTTATGTATTGTCCCATTTAGTGATTCTAGACTGATGCCGGCACTATCAGATCAGCCTTAATACATGTGTGAAGTTCTGCATTTGAAAGAGGAAAACAATAATGTTCCTAAGAACAGTAACAGTGCAGAACTGCAGCAGAATTTACTAGCAGAACAATGCAGAACTTCAGCAGAGGACCCCTGCTATCTTGGGTAGATAGAAAATGTGCTAGAACCAGAAATCAAGATTATTGCTTAATTTATGAAGCAGAGAAAAGGGGAACATGAATAAAAAAAATAAAACAATCCACAAAGCAAAGGTAGCTTTGTTTCTTCATTAAAAATATTGAAAAATCGTTAGCCAATGCTGTGCCAACCAAACTATATCAAAGCAGCATTTCACATTCTGAGTCATTGTAAACTGTATTCAGCAGAATTTCAAAATGAAGAATTACACAATGAAGGGCAATGAAGGAACTGCTGGCTCATCATCTCTACATTAAGTAATGATTTTAAATTAATGTGGATAATTTAACCAAGCTTCATTAATACTATGTAGGTTTCGTGGTACCCCTGAGATAAAGAAAGATTCAAGGGCTGATAATCTATTTTCTAAAATATAAAAATCTCCTTTTATCTGAATCTCTCTTCAGATAGAGTTCTTGACATGCAATAAATAGAATTTTAAAGATTAATTTAGATAGTGATCTAATAAACATAATATTGCAACATAGACATAACTTGATATCTTTACACTGGCAGTCTAATTTTCATTTTTCAAGATTTCATGTTATATTCAGAGGTTTTCTGCATCCAATTATATTTTGAAGTTGATCTTCATTAGTAAATGGGGGGAAAAGACAATACTATGGCAAATATACCTGAAAATAATGGAGTGTCTGGATTAATCACTAAATACATTTTGGTGTCATAACTTTGTCATGACTTTCCTTCCTGTTCTCTTGTTATCTGAAATTAAGTTTTACTTAATTTATTTTCTAATTCTACCCTTCCCTATCCTATCATTTCATGCAATGCTCACTTGTTTTCTTAATTTAGACTTTCATTTAAATCCTCACTGAAGAACCTCTTTATTGATTGTGATTTGTTTTCCTTCTTAGTACCTCAGAGCTCTTATTACGATATGAAAACATGATTTCCAACTTTACGGATGATGCCAAATTGAAGAGAATAAAAACAAATGAGGAATAATTAGGTGTTGCAGCCAGAGATAAAGGATTTAGAAAATTTCGTATTTATGGAATAGCAGATAGTAAATGCAGAGCTGAGCAAATAAATTGAAAATAATTAGCCCTACAGTACAGAATCATAAGCAAGAATCTGCAGTAATGGAAATGTATGTGTGGTAGTGGCCAAAAAAGAACCAGGTGGAATATCCCTTTTATATTTGTTAGAACATTTTTCTGTAAATATGTTTAACATCTACACATGGAGATAGACAGCTCAAGAGCTCAAGATCATGTCTAAAATAGAGAAAAATTAAAGTAGGACAGCTTTTTAGGTTGGTTACATATGGAGAGAGAGGGAGAGAGGGAGGAAGGGAGAGAGAGAGGTGTATTTGTATAAAAACACACAAAAACATCATTTGATGTGTAATTATTGCCGTTCAGCAAATTATTCATGATTTAAAGTTTTCTGTCCCATACCCAAAGGACAAACACATATTAAAACACTTTTCGTTCCTTAGCCACTGAGCACTAATTAAGCAGGATAATCTGTACCCAACCTAGTTCTTCAGATCTTCCAATAGTGCACCCATCAGCACTGTAAATAAGTCCACCCATTCTGCTGCTAGTTGTTTTCTATTTCTTCCATTTTTCTCAGCATTATAGACTTCTTAATAGCCAAGATCTTTATATAATGTCTCCAAAGTATGATAATTTGAACCTGGTCATTTGTGCCTTAAGTGAGAACTGGATTTATTTGTTCTATGATCCATTTGTTCATTTTCTTGGCATTGTCAGAACTCTTCCCAACAATAAAGTTCAAAAGTTTAATATTTTTCCTATCCTGCTTCTTCAAAGTCCAACATTTTCTTGTATAGTGTCTGAACATCTTTTTCAGAGTCTTCATCACTAAGTTGCCAAGCCCTAGTTTCCTATTTCTTGATAGTTTCTTTAATATTAATTGTCAAACCCACCCCCCATTTCAATATCTTCATTATCAGTTCTAAGGCTGGTTTCTGTATCTGTTGTCATGAACTCGTTTTTCTTTATATTTAATCTTATTTTATTGATCAAATTTTGTGACCATTAGACTCTTGAACATCTCTGATTGGCTTATAATTAACAAACAAACAAATACAACTGACCAGAAGAAAAACACAACTGACCAGAAGAAGAAAACATCAACGATATACTGACCAGAGAAAAACCAAATCAAAACAAAAGGCAACTCCACAATATCTATCCCCNAAAATCCTGGAAAACAGCCAGGTCTTTAATGATTTCCTAAATAATATAAGAGTGAAAGTCACAAAAATCTCTGTGGGGGAGATCAGTCTCATTTTTAATATTTCTTTTGGCTTTCATTTCTAGAACTTGCAGATCATTTGCATATTCTGCTATCAGAATAGTGTCAACAACACAATGCAGGTTATTGATGCTTCTTACTCCAGTTTTAAAACTAGGCTCATCTTCTTCCAATCCAGCTTCTTTTAATATATATTCAGCATTTAGATTGAATAAATAAGAAGAGACTGTATAAATCTTGTCTCACTCTTGCCAACTTGGAGCCAGTTGGTTTTGGCATATTTCATATTATGGCTTTCTGACATGTAGATAAGTTTCTCGTGAAGACAATGAGATATTCTGAGATTCCCTTTTTCTAAGCACATTCCATAACTTGACATGATCAACACGATCAAAGCTCTTTCTATAATCAATGCAGCACATACAGATTTCTTTTCTGTATTCTTTGGCTTTCTCAATTATTCAACTTGCATGAGCAGTAATATCTCTGGTTCCTTGGCCTTTCTTAAGAGGCAATCCTGGATTAAACATTAAGCAAATTAAACACATTCTTCTGAGTGATGGAAGGCAAGGGAGGAACCACAGAGTTTTTTCTACTAGTTATCATGGTCTTAACTCTTCATTGCCACGCTCAACTTTAGTTGATTTTTTTTGTAACTGTCCTTATTTGCCATGTGCAGGTTTAATCTGCATTGTTAAAAAAAATATTTTCTTTGGCATGATAATTGATTAATGTTTAAAAGTTTGGTTTGAAGAATTTTCAAAATTGAAACATACTATATTTTCTCATGATCATGTTATTACAGTAGAGATCTTATATTGCATTTTTGGGACGGTGATTGAAATAGTTTTTAATAAACTTTGGTATTTGCATTTTCCCTTATAATAATTTTATTTTAAAAAAACATGTATTTTTTCCTGTGGCCATAGTTATAAGTAAGCAATATACTTAGATTGTTTACTGTATTTAAAGTGAAATAATTAATGTTTAAAAAGTTTATATTTAATATAATGGTGGATCTGGCTAGGTAGAAAACTGAATATTTAATCTCTTATTTCACCTTTAGCATTTAATGACTTTTAGTGTGATGTCAGTTAAGCCCTGGAAGGGCCAAGGGGCACCACTGTATGCTCACGGAATCAATTGTCCTTATTCCAGCTCTTGAATAGAGAACAAAAAATAATCTTGGATATGAATCAGTGTATAGTTGTGGTTTCGGCTAATTTCATAAAGGCTCAGTTTCTCCTAGAAGACGTATTCCAGTTATTGATGCAGATGCACAGATTTTCACTGAATCAGGACTTCAATATTTAATTGGAACTCCCGCGCTACATTTCAGAACACTGGTCTTGTTTGATCTGCTAAAATAAAGCTGTTAATTGTTGTTCACAAAAGGAAATAACATTTCTGCCATCATGTAAAAGAAGTTACATCAAGCAATAATTTGAGCACATCTTTAGTAAAGGATTCAGTGCAAAATCTTGAACCTGTGTTAGGTCTATAGTGATGCAGGAGTAAGACCAGAACTTTTGGACAACATTGGAAGAAAGCAAGAAGCACAGTACAATTTCTGTTTCATTTTATACCTTCCTGGCATATTAGATATGGAGGAAAGGGACAAATGTTACAGTCGTTTTAAGTCTTAACATTCCCCAGAAAATCCCCAATTGTTCCACAGACTTTCTTAGAAGGAGGGGGTCAACATTTTAAAGTTGCAGACTCAATAAATTGTTTCCTTATGCTATATTCATGTTAATAAATTTATAGACAATTCACTTATCTCAGTACTCTGTAATATGATTTGGTGAATACGGAGTACTGCCCTGGATAAACCTTTAAAATTTCTAACATTAGTTCTACATAATTTATACTCAGGACATTTATCATGGTTTAAATAGTTTACAGTGTGTATTCTGGCTGGCCATCTGCCAAAGGTAGCCATGAATCAGCTGAAACTATGTAAGCAGTCAATCATCTGAATCTGATCTTATAAATGAGGGAGACATCACTGCATCTCTGCAGTGCAAAACAGCTCCAAAGGCTGTTATTTTCTACAGGCTACTCCCTGAAGTGTTTATTGAGCTAATATTTATACAAATGCACTAACTCCTGGGTTAAACAACATAGGGAAAACATGGTTAAAACATTTTAAAATAGCAATTTAAAAAGATGGAAGTAGGACTGCAGTTAAGTGTGGAAAGAACTGGAACCATCCAGCTACTCTGGGAGGTTAATAGTTAAATGCTATTCTGAATGCTGAAGAATGCTGCTCAAAGTGAAAAATCAATTTGGATAAGGATTATGGGGTGGATTATGGACCAAAGTCTTCACATGAGGAAATAATAATATAGAAAGTTGTGGGTTAAAACAAGGAGTTCCATAAGATCATAAATTTCAGAAGTCATAAATTACCCAGTGTGTCCTGGATAAATCCCCACAGTGTTCTAGGTAAAGTTTTTCAGAAATGGTTTGCCATTGCTTCCTTCTTAGGGCTGAGTGATTGACCCAAGGTCACCCAATTGGCTTTGGGCTTAAGTAGTAGTACTAGAACTCACAATCTCCCAATTTCCAGCTTGAAACCACAAACCAAATTGGGTCTCATATGCATTTGTGCGAGGAAATTATTTTTAGACAAGACTTTTTCTCAGGTTTACTTACTAGTTAGATTTGACTTTTCAGAAATAGTAAAAGGAGGAGATATACTGCTTCCCACTCTATATTTTATGATAACTTTTAAATAATAGTAGAATTATACAATTTCTTTAAGAATTATGCTATTTTTACTGGCACTATAGCATTAGACAGTTATAATAATATCAGTTCTCAGTATATTTCAGCTTGCTAGTTCTCTACCTTGACTTTCTTAAAGCAACAGATTTTTGCCTCCTCATAAGCAATAGAAGCATAATACATTTTAGGAATATAATTTTATAGTTTAATTCCATTTTCAGAGCAATGTCAAATTGTACTAATGAACATACAGCAGGAATAAAAGAACATGTAAAAAACCTTGCATACGAAAGCAAATTTCAACATAATGTTATAGTCCCAGACCAGAGAATTGAGACATAGACTCAAAAAGGATCACTGGCTGTATTTTACAGAATTTATAACACAGAAGGTTCCTCACAAAGCATTTGGTAAAGGGAGAATAAAAGAAAAATGCATAAGATTTTACATCAGAAAAAGATGTAAACTAACTGTCTGCAATTGGATATAATTATCTAGTGAAGCTAATTGTTTAACTCTCCATGGAGCAGAATGCTATCAGAAAAATTATATGAGGAAAAAAAATTCAACAATTTATTTAATTTTATAGTATTCAGATTTGGACACAAAATCTTGTACATTACAATAAATTGAGCTTTGGGAGGCAAGCCCTAAAGAGCAAGAAGGTTTCTCACTCAGATATCAGCAACAGAGTGCTCACAAACTCCAGAATGAACCCTGTACCCTAAATGATGTTCAAGGACTTTTGTAACAGAAAAAACATGAAAAACTAATAATAATTTAAAATATCTGAAATCTCATCTGACTGCTACTTCTGTAAATCTTATTCATGGGCTTTAAAATATGAATGTCAACATTTTATGAGGTTTCAATTAAGAATATATGAGATTTCAGCATCCTTAAATTACCTAATCTTACCTTTTTGGGTGAAGAGGCAGATAAAATCTGAACTGACTGCTATAAGTGCAGACTTACCAGACTTAATGTTTGAGATGACCATTCTCAGATTTCCTAGCTACTATCGAAAGCTATGCTGCTAGGAATTCTGGGAGTTGCATTGGGAAATCCCAGCTTTGGGAATGCTACATTAAATATTTGTTAGAAGCGGTTTTCATTTGTTTTCTAGAAAAAAGCATCTGAAAAAAAATGCTGATATACATGTAGAAATATCTGGATAATATCATCAGTTGACTATAATATTTCATGTGGCCTGCATCATATAGGGATGATAGATTATAAGGACACAAAGAATATATGCAAAATGCCCATTGATACTGAAGGAATTACATAGGCAATTGCCCATACTTTTCATTATGTCTGTCATCCTCAGGAAAGCCTTATAACCTGCTTGATATTTTATTTTTTTAAAGAATACTTGGAGCAATTGACAAAAATGCAATTTATTTTGTATAGGTGTAAAAAGTCTGGGTTTTAGACTGACCTCTTCCATCTGCATTGCTTTTACAGTCCTTAGAGCAAAGGAGAAATCCCCCTCTTTTACCATGAGGGATTCCAAGGAGTAAAATATCTATCTTAAATTTGTATTTTACTTCTTAAGAAAAATGAAACCCACCCCACTCCAAAATTTGGGGATTGCCTCTCTACTTTTGGAATGCTACTGCACCAAGCGCAGTGAGACCCTCAAGCTTGTAATATACCATAGATAATTTGCAAAGCCTACCATAATGTTTAGTAATGGAAAGAATGAAACTTGTAGATGGATATATTATTTGTTACTTGTTATAATAATGTTACAACTATGTTGTAACGTTATTATAACAAGTAATAATATCTTGGAGAGGCTCATATTTTTATGCCTTCACTTTATGCTTTTAGCTATCTTGCCATCCTAATTTACCTGTCTGTGTCACTATGAGCAGAGATTTTTGTTCCTTCCCTCTCCAACGAGGACATTACATTACACATCCAATCATGAAAATGAGAGAGCAAGAGACAAGATACCATTTATTAAAGGTGCCAGTCATTAGCAAAATGTGGTGAGGAACAATAGTAATAAACAATAACTTCCAATACATTTCCAAAATGAAAGGCTTCTGATTGTGCCTGCTCTGAAAACAGTTTTTGGCTAAGTAAAAACAATTCTCTTTTAAAAACCAAGCAATCCTTTAGTAACCATTATTTTCCTGTCAATCATAAGGTTACACAGCTATGTAATTGCAATGTCACTGGAGTTATCTGCTGGCTACTGCTGTTTCCAATAGAACAATAGTGTGCATTTTCTCAGCTCTGATGACATTGCAGTGGAAAAGAGTTACACATCACATTGCTTGGAGAACATAGATTAATATTCTCTCAAACCATTGGAGGTGCTGCACTTGCAAAAGATGGATTACTTGGAGCAGTTCTAGCAGAAGATGAATTTTTTTGTTTCAGTTTGCACATTCATTGCTAGGGCATCTGTCTAGGATCATTCACTCCTAAAGCAGTGAGAATTGCTGGCAAAGGTCAAGTGACTTTGTACTGAAAATGACAGCTGATACTTCCGTGGTCCTAAATAAAAGCATGTTGTTTACCTATCTATTGGAAGTCTTTTAATCCAGACCTGATATTTGAATGCTAAATACCCATTTCTCTCCTCTGAAGACTTATAAATTTGTTCAAGAAGCATTCAAAATTTGAATTATATGGTGAAAATAATCTCATTTATGTAACAGCTGAAGCAAAATATAGTCTGTAGTAGACAACCCATGCCACATTGTATCATTGTTTCAGAAATATTTTCTTACCTAAACAGAGAAGCAGAATGACAAAGAGCAGGTAAAAAAACAGTAGGAGCAGAAGCAATTTCTGACTACCTACTAGCTTCCCAATTGAGTTTCTCTGTGAGAAACTGGAAGGGAACATCAGAAATCTTCCTTTCTCCCCTCCCCTCCTCTCCCCTTTCCTTTCCCAGCAGTGAGGTAAGTGGCTGTTGCCAGATAGGGAAGAAAGTGAGGGATTGCAAGACTGGCTGGGAACCTGCCAAATAAGATGATGAGAAGGTAAGGTAAGGTAAGGTAAGGTAAGGTAAGGTAAGGTAAGGTGAGATGAGATGAGATGAGATGAGATGAGATGAGATGAGATAAGATAAGGTAAGGTAAGGTAAGGTAAGGTAAGGTAAGGTAAGGTAAGATAAGATCAAGACAAGACAAGACAAGATAAGATAAGATTTATTGTCAATTTTACTGTGAGCATATTGACCCACATTAAAAATGAAATTCCGTTGCCTACTCTCAAAAGAAAATATATATCTACCCATACCCATACATAACACACATGTACACATGCTATATACATATACATATATATGACCAAAATGTCCATTTTGAACACATAGCAGAAAGAGGAAACTTGAGAGTTCACAAGGTTGATGCTATATGGAACAAAACTGTGACTGAATCTGGATATTCTGCTTCAGATACTACCTCCCAGAATGTAACAAGGAAAACAGGTCATGAAGAGGATGTGTAGCATCCCAGACAATCCTGCGGACCCTGTTCAAGCAACGCTTATATGTCCTGGATAGAAGGAAGTGAACTACCAATAATCTTTTTTACCATCCACACCACTCTCTGGACCGCTTTCATGTCTGAAGCAGTAATGCTTCCAAACCAGACAGTAATGCAATATGACAGGATTCTCTCAATCATCCCTCTATAGAAAGTGGTAAGGTCAGGGGAAGGAAGATGTACTTTTCTTATGTGACACAGAAAATGCAGGTGCTGCTGTGCCCGCTTCACCAGTGTCTCACTGTTGAGCGACCAATCTAGCCTACTCATTAGGTGCACACCCAGAAACTTGATGAGGCTAACCACCTCCACAGGTGATTCATTAATACACAGAGGTGTGTGGCTGTGCCTGTCTTTTCTGAAATCAACGATGATCTCTTTAGTTTTTCTTACATTTAAAATAAGGCTGTTTTTGTTACACCAGTTCACCAAACCCTCTACTTCCTTGGGGTAAGCACCCCCATTGTCATCTTGAATAAGACCCACTGCTGTTGTATCATCTGCATACTTCACAATATGGTTGGTAGCAAATCTAGCAAAACAGTCATGGGTCAACAGGGTGAACAACAGCAGACTTAGGACATAGTCCTGAGGAGAACCTATGCTCAAGAAAATGGTGTTAGAAATATTAGTCCCAACTCGTACATACTGGGGCCTATCAATAAGAAAATCAAGAATCCAGTTGCACAATGGAATATTAAAGCCCAAAAGGCCCCATTTGTCTACTAGATGCTGAGGAATGATTGTATTAAATGCTGAACTGAGGTTGACAAAGAACATTTACACATGAGTGTTTTTTTCCTCCAAGTGTGTCAAGCTCAGATAGAGAACAGAAGAAATAGCATCCTCTGTAGAGCAATTTGGATGGTAAGCAAACTGGGGCGAATCAAATGCTGGAAGGAGGGAGGCACAGAACATTGAAAATGAAGATCACATGACTGCAACAGGCAGGAACAACCAGTAGCATTGAAGCAACCACAGTTTCCCCAAATTTCATTCCCTTGGGAGTCACGGGCCCCAGATTTTAGATGCTTTCTGTAAGTTAACCCATTTGAGGTACCTTGGTTCAAAAATTGTGGCCCTATGATGCACCATTTTGTCCAGTTAAAGGTCATGACAGCAAGAGTTTTAGTAGTATATAGATGTATACATTTAGCTGTAAGAAATTTTCTAATTATCTTCTCTTCTACACCCTCTCCTGCCCATGCTTATTCTTAAGAATGTTTCTGTATAATAGAATCATAAATAGGAGCAGAGGGTCTCAAATCTATGTACATAAAGATTTTCCCCACATATAGCTCCTATCTATAGAATTAAAGGCCGTACTTAAATTTTAAAAAGCTGCAAGCAGCTGTCTACCATTGATATATTTTTGATTAACAGGTAATCCAGAACTTACCTATAGTTTGCTGAGTTCTAGATCTTTACTTCCAGAAGAGTGTAGGCTAGGAACAGACAAGACACTGTTAAGAACCCCAAACTTGCAGCCCTCTGCTGGAGGAACTGAAATTGAGGAAGACACATGCCACCTATAGGGGTGAGAAGGAAATTTTTTTTTTTTTAATTAAAACAATCAGTTGTTGTTACCTAAAATTAGCCTGTTCTTTAACCAAATCTTGAGGTCTAAGGAGAATATACCTGGCACTGCCTTTTGTGGCAATAGCAGAATAGAATAAACAGGTACATCTATAATTCATGGAGCTATACAGGAAGTCCTTGACTTACAATCTTTTGTTTAGCAACCATCTGAAGTTGCAATAGCACTAAAAAAAAGTGACTTATGACTGGTCTTCACATTTATGACTGTTGCAGCATCCCTATGCTCATGTGATCAAAATTTGTGTACTTGGCAACTGACATGTACTTATGAAAATTTCAGCATTCCGTGTAATACAATCTCCATTTGCGATGTTCCCAGCTGGCTTCTGACAAACAAAGTCAATGGGGGAAGCTGAATTAATGACTTAATGACTATGTGATACACTTAACAACCACAGTGATTTGCTTAACAACTGTGGCAAAAAGGTCGTAAAAGTGGATACTACTCACTTCACAATCACCTTGCTTAGCAATGGAAATTCATTTCCAGATTGTGGTCATAAGTCTAGGATTACCTGTTTCTGTTTGTTTTCTTGTATTTTGCAACTATATTATTACATTTCCACCTTTTCTGAAACATTATTTGTATTATTTATGTGGGAAAACAAGCCTTGCAGCAGCAGGCCATCCAGCACAAATTATATTTAAATATTTCTTCCCAAATGTTTTGCTACTTAAATAATTGAAGCAAGAATGTAACTACTTCTGGAAACACTAGTGTGGAGCTGAAATCCAATTTACTTTGTTATTTGCAATATTCTTGATTTTAGAAATATTTCAACTAAATAATTCTTAATAGTAACCCTCCCAAAAAGATGTTGCAATGAAGATCATTAAAAATGTGACACATGAGAGAGTGAGTTAAGTCCGATTCAAAACAATTATTTCTTCCTATCCTCAAATACAAGCATGCCTATTTATATACTTTCTTAAAAATAAATTTGGAGATACTATTCCTCAAAGGAAGTCTCTTTTGCAGAAAACACATCTTCATAGGTTTGATTCTATTTCATAAAACACACCTAGAAAAATATACCGTTTAAGCCTTCTGCCCTATATACTCAGTGTATTGTTCATATAACCTACCCCAGATGCACAGATTAGAAAAAATACCAAAATGTAAAATAAGTTGATAAGTCCATATTAGTTTTGCTTTTCCTTGTCCCCAAAAAGAATAAACTAGCAGTTCTATATGCTACTAAATGTCAACCATCCCACTCAGTCATTAGCAAAGAAAGACTCGTGGCCATTTGTTTTGCCAAAAGTATACTTTAGTGAAACTTAAATGGTTACAGAAGTAGCATAAGCTGAATCTGAGGTTTTCCCATGCAAACAACACAAAGGAAAGTTCCCTCTTCCCACCCCAACCCCCCAACCATCCCCTGCAAATCTGCAAATGTCCAATCAGGTGCTTGTATATTGTTTAGAAAACAGATGCTCAATTCCCAGCTCTGCGTATTGTTACTTGACCTTGGCTGCTGTAGCTTCTCACATGGCTCAATTGGGCTTCCATTCCCCCTCCTCTTCTTCCTTACATTCGAATCTTTCTTATATGTATATGATTTTCATTGATACTTCAGTTATAAGGGAAAATAAAATATGAATTTTCTATTTGCCTGCACGCTCAAACACACAATGTGAACATTATGGTAGAGACTAATGCTTCTCTTTGCTGGAATTAGTGTGACCACAAAATATGCAGTCATCAGCTGAACATGCCTGCAAAATTAATGCTAAAAATGAATGCAGTTAGAGTCTTGGATGTGCGTTGCATACATTAGCATGGTTTGGGGCAAATGATCTGAGTCAGTTCACATGATTCCTTGAAACTGTTGTGGACATGTGAAAAATGTTTGATTTAAAGATACTTTGCTAGAGGTCATATGAAGACCTTCAGGTTAGAAAAAGTCCTGTTTAATTGAAAGATCCAATATAAAAAGATCCTTCCAACATTGTCCTTTGAATACAAATTAAATGAATAGAACATTATTTTTTAGTATTAGTAGGAGAGACAGATGTAATGTTTAAGGTGCTGGCCCAGAAACCAGGAGATGGTGAGTTCTAGTCCAACCTGAGGCATGAAAGCCAGCTGAATGACTTGGGGGTAGTCACAGTCTCTCAGCCCAACCAACCTCACAAGGTTGTTGTTGTGGGGAAAATAGGGGGAAGGAGTTTTAGATATGTTAGCTGCTACTTATAAAGTAATAAATGTGGGATAAAAACCTAATGAATAAATTAGTAAAGGGCTTGGGCATCTCACTAGAGCATAATAAGCTGTTTCACTGTATAGGCAAATGACAGAAGAGTGATTAGTGAATATGATCATTGGAGGAAGAAGTAGCAAGCCATTCAAGTATTCTTCCAGGAAAATAAACTGGTGTTCACAACCAGGAGAATGTCAACCTGACCCCAAAAGGTGACTGGAAGACCGAAGAGCACAAGTTCATGTTGCCAATATGTTGGAAATAGTTTGAGAAAAGTAGGAAACAAAACAGGCAGAAAATTTGTCCTGTTAAATGCTGATCTGAATAAGAATGATAAAGGAGTGCTGCAGCTTGCTATTTGCATCAACAGTTTTAATTGTGTTAAAATGCTAATTGTGAACCACTCTCTGTTTTGCATGTGAATAAGAAATGTCTGAAGGAAAAGATGGGGTTCTGAGCACCAAAAGGTGTCAACATACCCAGTGAGTCACCTAATTCTATGATCAGTAGAAATAAAGCAGACAGGATAATTCACTGCAGCTGAAATTAAGTTAAATGAAATACAATCCTTTTGATTAGGCACTAATATGTGATTGAGGATGAACACAGATGCATACACAGCATTAGCATGGTGACAATAAAAATACTCTGATTGCCTTTTCGTTCTCCTCACAATTCATGCTTCAAGGCAAACACTGCAAGATGCATTTGTACTAATCAGCTATGAAGAACTCTGACACTGTTTGCATACTGCCTGTCATCACACTCCATCATGCTACAGGATTGGCTTTCATCTTTACAAGCCATTGTTGGCCCTGAATATTAAGAGGCAATTTCTCAATAGCTTTTTGCAACCCATAGAATGAAATATAAAGGCAAGAACATTGGAAATGATACCCTCTGCAAACAAGATTTTCAAGTAGTAGTCTGTTTTGGAAAAATGGATGGATCAATGACCCTTCTTCTGGACAGTTCTCTTTTTGAAAAGCTGCAGAAAATAAAAAATGAACACGTACAGGTAGTCCTCAATTTATGGCCACAATTGAGCCCAAAATTTATGTTGCTAAGTGAGAAATTTTTAAGTGAGTTTTGCCCCATTTTATGACCTTTCTTGCCACGGTTGTTAAGTGAATCATTGCAGTTGTTAAGTTAGTTGCCAGAAAGAAGAGGGGGTCAGCCTATTCTCCAATGCACGAGAGGGCAGGACAAGAAGCAATGGATGGAAACTAATCAAGGAGAGAACTAACGTAGAACTAAGGAGAAATTTCCTGAAAGTTATAACAATTAATCAGTGGAACAATTTGCCTCCATAGGTTGTGAGTGCTTCAACACCAGAGGTTTTTAAGAAGAGATTGTACAACATTTGTCTGAAATAGTATAGGGTTTCCTGCCTCAGCAGGGGGTTGGACTAGAAGACCTCCAAGGTCCCTTCCAACTCTGTTATTCTGTTATTCTGTTATTCTGTTCTGTTATTCTGTTATTTTGATAGTAACATGGTTGTTACGTGAATCTGGTTTCCTCATTGATTTTGCTTGTCAGCAGCTCACAAAAGCTATTCAATGACCTAGGGACATTGCAACCGTCATAAATATGAGACAGTTGCCAAGCATCCGAATTTTGACCATGTGACTATGGGGATGCTGCAAATGTCAGAAGTGTGAAAAATGGTCATAAATCACTTTTTTCAGTGCCTGAAAAAAGTATTCTTTATGAATTACTACAATCATTTCCCATTCTGGGAAGCCTGTGTACAGAGGCATCTATTCTCAGATGTCCATGCTAACTGCACATCCTAGAAAAAACTTTTATTCCCTTCACATGTTAGATCAGCTTTAGTACTGATTATACCATATTCATTTGTATTTTGCATTGGCAAAAAAAAAAGATATTTGTATTAACTGAAGGGCGGAGGTACCAGTGTAAATTCCAAATTACAGCTACTATCTAAAATATCTGGATTTGGACTCCTGGGAGATGGAAAAGTTATTCCACCTTTATGCCAGGACACCAATCCACAGGAGGTTGATGGGAGCAAGAACATTTTTGGGTAACATTTTCAATAACAAGGAGCCCTTTGATTAATGTTTCCAGTTTCTTTGAAGTAAGAAACAGATTTTTCATGTGGAATGTAGAGTTCTGATAAGAGCTAGTTTAGGCCAGAATTGTGAACTCTAGTAACTCAAAAACTCATTATTAATGTAAAAACCCTAATTTAATATTGAAGATGTGTAAAAACCAACCTCTTGAATATTCAATTAGTCATAAACAAGATCATGTTAAGATTAGTTACTGAGCATGCCCACTAGATGCTTAACAATTCAAATTATGCTAGCCAATGAGAGAACACATTGCAAACCCAATAAGGGAGACTTATTCCCTTTACTTATGCATAAATACAAGATATTAATCTACCTTTCTGGCTCTGATGCTCTTTTAGCCAGGGACACACCGAGCTAAGAACCTTACCATGATTTACAGCTCTCAAGATAACTAAACTGGTCAATCAAAACCTGACCTTTGCAGAAAATATAATTTACTCTATAGTGTGCTCCCCAAAATAAAACTCATAATTGAGTAATGCCTATGATCTGTGCAGTTTGGAACACAATTGATTCTGAAAAATTCCAAATACGTTTTCTGATGCAACATGCTGTAGTAGAATATTAGATTTCAAAAACCATTTCACATTTGTTTTTGCAAAAAAGATAACCAAAATAAGACATTGTAATAACTGAAGAATTTGTTGCCCGATATTGAGAAATATATAGACAATTCAGGGTGAATGCACTATATATCTCAGCTCCTCGTGTTTTGTTTCCTTCATAAATAGTACTGACTAATGCTAAAAAAACTACAAATGACAGATACAGACATCTCCTAAGGCCTGCAGTTCAACATCCTTCTGAGAATGAGCAATGATTTCTAGCATGCCTTCTGGCTAGTTTGGTGGACTTTTTGCCTGAGCTTGAGTCAAGATGAAGTTGAAAAATGAGAAATGCTTTCAATTTCTCTTCCCAACACCACTACTCTGATCTGTGGCTTCCCAACTCTGCCTGAAGGCACTCTTTTTGTCAACTCCCCAAAGGCTATCGAAACTCTTTCTCTTTCCATAAATGTGACACACCATCCAGACTCTGCATAAAGCCAGCTTTTGAGGAATGTTTCTGTTTTACTTTATTCTTAATAAGCAAAGCTATATTACCAAGACATTGAAGCCAGCATTTATCTGAAATGAAACAGAAGCTAAATCAAATACCTCTTGAAATACAGATATTCCTTCTAATCACCTGTAAACAAAATTGTCTCAGCTATAATAGTACCCATCATTTTACCTTCCAAGGTTTTATTCTGGTGTATAGTAAAATGTTAGTTTGACTAATTAGGTACCATTATTTCCATTGAGTTCACAGTTCTTGTAACACTTTGAAGATATGTGTTTTTTCATAATGGCAACTGATATTAGTTAATAGGGCTGTGAAAAATCATTCAGTAAGACACTTTCTGGATCTCCTTTACAGCTGTGAAGCAGTTGCAACTACTTAGTAGCTTAGCACAGTTGTCTGGAGGCCTCCACAAAATCTTCTGAGCAAGTGACTGTTTGCCAGCTTTGAAGAGTGGATCCTTCACTGACTGATTGACCAAGCCCTAATTAGCCAATAGCACAGTAATGTCCAGTTAATTTTAGAATAGAGATTGAATGGAAGATACATCAAAACTTGAGTAGCTAGAAATTGCTATGGATTTCAATATAATTACCATAATAGTGGCCTTTCTATATATCTCTGGTTTGGAATTTCAATATAAATTCTTGACCAGCAGCTGGAATAACTTCCACCCTATATTCTGAAAAATAATAATGCATTTTTCTTCTTCTTCAAAAATTGGCTTAGTAACTTATTAAATTCATCTTATTGTCCAGAACAAAAAGAAAATGGAAAAGATTTTTAAAAATCTATGAAGTCTAACATAAATTCTCAATCCAGTTGTTATTTTAATTCAATATAGATATATCCCAACTTGCTAATGTGATTGAAACAGAATTTTAGTTAAAATTAGTTTTGCATCAGGTTTCAGCTTGCTTCAAATCAAGACCTATCTTAAGCAATGACACAAAAGTTCTGAAGTTTCATTTGATATGTGACAAAATAATACAAAATTACAACTTTTTGACAGATTCCTTTAGTTCCTCTCCACTTATCAAAAAAAACCCCTCCAAAACAAAATCCCAAGTAAATCCTGAGTTTGCTACAAAATGATTGCCTCATTGATACAAATGGGATCTTAATTTCCTGTTTGTGTGACATATGATAATTTGAAGTTACTTTGGTTCTTACACCATTTTTAATTGTACAATATACACTACTGAAAATTATTTCCATTAGCCCCAATTTCATGTTTTCTTTGACAGAAGCAAATATTGGGACAGTAGATAATTTCAGTTCACATCTGAAGTTTGACTTGCCACATAATTCGAGAAGGAGAACATTAGAAACCATAAAGACTGAGCAGAAAGGATGCATAATACATTTGCTGATTTCCTGACATTTTTTTGAACATATATTTTCAAGGAAAGCTGTTCAACATCCATTTATATTAACAGGACTAATGATGGTGACACAGATATAATTCTAGTTCTACAGCTCAAAAAATATTGAATCTTTGTCCACTTTAAATTGTTGATGGAGTTTACATGATTAACTCTCTGGCCATTAAAAGCTAGATGTCTGTCTCATTTGATAAGAATGCTTTTGAAAAGTTCACTAAATATATTACCATGCAAATGGATGTTGATGTAAACTGTTGTATGAATATGGCAAAACAAGTTACAAATGTTGTGATATGCATGCTAATTAACGTTTTGTTCTAAGGTACAGACAGACAAAATATATCCTATTGGTTGAGATCGATTCTATTATTCAAATAAAATAGTAGTTGTGTCAAGACATGTTATTTTCTATAGATTAAGTGAATTAGGGATGGCTGGGAGGATACCATTTTAATTCTTTTCCTCATCCATTAACCATTCATTCAATTAGTTTCTTAAACTAAAGGTTATGATGAGAATTTAGGGCAATTCCCAGAACTTTATATGAAAGTACAAGAAAGTCAAAGAGCGGATAAAGAAAAATAATTGACTATTCTTTCTTTCCCAATTTTCTTTTACTTTAGAAAAAACTAAAACTTAAATTAAATTAAAATGGTCAAATTTACAGTAGCAATTTCTGAAATGTTTCAAAATTCTGCTACCTGGAAATAGACTGGTTTAAGTCAGTCATTTAATTAGATTAAACTAAAATCTCATTAAAATATTGTGAAATTTTTCATATTGTTGTCCCACATTTGAGTCTGAGCCTGGTGTTGAAGCCAATGAAGAGGTACAGATTTTGTTTCCTTTTATTGAAAGGCTTCAGCAAAAGGGGCCCCAGCCATCAAAATGCCAGGACCCAGAACAAAGGATTAAGAAAGCTTTATACAATTTCACTAAAGCATAAGGCAGGACAAGGCAAGATATATAAGAAATATCATCTAATAAACATTTTAGTAATGATCTAACAATTTGTTCTATTGATCTCTAGACATCCCTATTCCTAAGCTTTGGCTAATGAATGCCCTAAGAGTTATCTAACACACATTCTGTTTGCTCCACGCCATCTCTATTCTTAACTTCTAGCTGAGCTATGCAGAATTTCTAACTCTTTGTTACTGTTACCAGCCCTATAACCACCTAGAATTGCTACAAGTGTTACACGTGCATATTCTCTGTGAATAAACATTCTTTGTTCTTGCCAGACAGACTCCACAATTACAGGCATCCCAGTTTTCTTTCAAGTGCATGCCTTAGCCTTACTTTGTTTTAGCAGACAGCCCATCAATATCATGTGGCCTTTTGAAATGGATATCCATAGCGCACCATGAATTCTTCTGGGTTAGGAGATAAAAATACTGAACTCAAAAGATACACTCTCCCTGAGATCATACTGGAACTTCAAATTAGAAGCTGATTTCGCTTTCCAACAATGAAAACATTTACCAGCACAGAACTGATGCTACTGAACTGAATGTTAATTTCCTTTATTATTATTATTATTATTATTATTATTATTATTATTATTATTATTATTATTATTATTATTATTATTATTATTATTATTATTATTATTATTATTATTATTATTATTATTATTATTATTCACAGTCAGCCAGATGTTCAGACTGGGTTAGGCATATTTTGTCTACCTATCAAATCCTTTCCAAGGACCTGGGATAGGCAGATCCGGATTTTTGATGGTGTTACAGATATCATCACAGGATGGATACTACTACTACTACTACTACTACTACTACTACTACTTCTTCTTCTTCTTCTTCTTCTTCTTCTTCTTCTTCTTCTTCTTCTTCTTCTTCTTCTTCTTCTTCTTCTTCTTCTTCTTCCTCCTCCTCCTCCTCCTCCTCCTCNCAGACAGTGTCGGCTGGCGACCCCCAGGGCAAGGGCCTTCTCTGTCGGAGCACCCACCCTCTGGAACGAGCTGCCCCCAGAGATCCGGGTCATTCCGGATCTCCCCTCCTTCCGCCGCGCCCTTAAGACCTGGTTGTTCCAGCGGGCAGGACTGGCCTAGGGGCATTTTAAATTGTTTTTAGCCAAATTTTAATAGAAGTGGCCGATTATATATTTATTTTTAATGATTTTTAAAACCTCTATTGTATTGTATTAACTGTTTTTAACTGGCTGTAAGCCGCCCTGAGTCCTACGGGAGAAGGGCGGGGTATAAATTTAATAAAATGAAAATGAAAATGAAATGTTTTTCGTAGAGTGGTAGTTTGGCTTGCCAAGATTATTCATATACTGTTATAGAAAATGCTTGCACCACAGGAGGGTGAGCTGGCTTTGCACCAGAGAAAAAGATGAGCGGCTCTTTCTGCAGTGTTACCTAAGGCCCTCTCCCTTTCCAGAGTTGTTTTGGAAGCAGGTGCTGCTATTGGAAAGGTTCAGAGCCATCAGGAATCTGACTGCCTGTATAGAGCACAGCTCATCTCCCCACCAAAGTAGTACTTATTTTATCTACTCACATACAACATGCTTTGGAACTGCAAGGTGGGCAGAGGCTGAAGCAAGTGGTGGAAACTCACCCCACCATGCAGAGCTAGGGCTTGAACCACCAGAGCTGAGAACATCTCCAGCGTCATTAAGCCACTGAACCATTGCAACTTCCTCCTGAAATATCAAATATTTTGAAGGAAGGTAATGTTACTGAAGCTTCCATTTTTTAAAGTGTGTATATGTGTGAGTGTAAATATAGTATATTTTTTCAAATCGCATTTGAATTCTAATCGCTATAAAATAAAAGTTGGGGACATGACAGAGAGACTTGGAAATTGTATCTTTCATATTTATAATAGATATGCACTATGAACTGCAGAAAGAGAAAGAGAGAAAAAAGACAAAACATGCTTCATGACATTATAATGAAGTTCATCCTTTTGTACTTCTGTCCTGATATAGATGAGGTACAGCAATGCATCTGCGATTCTCTGGTATTTTCTTTTGACAAAAATGAGTTCCAACTTTATTTTTATCAATTACCTGTCACTGATTTCTGTTCATTCTAAAATAATTTGACAACCAAGGTTTAGTTATAGCTGATATCTGATTGGTTTCATATCAGACTCCAAAAGATTACTATCCGTATAACACTTTTAAAACATTGTTTTAATACATGAAGTATGTTGCCAACAGGGTGTTTATTTTATGTTCTCCTAAAATAATCTCTGTTTCATTGCAAAAAGAAAGGTCAAAAGTCACTGCTTGATTGATTTTTTATATTACCTCTTATCCTTCAAGCTAAAGATGGTATTTGTCAATCTTCCTGCTTTTTTCTCCCTTAATAAACAGAATTTAAATGAATCTCTAATAATACACCATACAATCAGAAAATCCCAAAGGACCAAATAACTTTTTACAGATCTGATATAGGAACAGAGTTTGCAGCATTGCTCTGTAATGGAGATGGGCAGTTCCTAAATATGATAAATAAATTAAATAAATAAAACATGATGCCTATAAACTTTGTTCAGTTTTCAAATGAACTTTATGTACTTTATGTGGGTTAGACAGCATCACCACCAGATGGATTCATAGCTGGCTGACTGGCCGAACTCAGCGTGTGGTCCTCAATGGAACCGCATCTACATGGAGGGAAGTGTGTAGTGGGATGCCCCAGGGCTCTGTTGTGGGCCCAGTGCTCTTCAACATCTTCATCAACGATTTGGACGAGGGGATAGAAGGGGAACTCATCAAATTTGCAGACAACACCAAGCTGGCAGGAATAGCCAACACTCCAGAAGATAGGCTTAAGATACAGAAGGATCTTGACAGACTTGAACATTGGGTGCTATCTAACAAAATGTAATTCAATGGTGAAAAAAGTAAGGTTCTACATTTAGGCAAGAAAAACCAAATGCACAGGTATAGTATAGGTGGTAACTTGCTCAATAGTAGTAACTGTGAGAGGGATCTTGGAGTCCTAGTGGACAATCACTTAAATATGAGCCAGCACTGTGCTGCAGCTGCCAAAAAAGCCAACACATTGCTAAGCTGCATTAACAGAGGGATAGAATCAAGATCATGTGAAGTATTAATACCACTTTACAATGCCTTGGTAAGGCCGCACTTGGAATACTGCATCCAGTTTTGGTCACCACAATGTAAAAAAGATGTTGAGACTCTAGAAAGAGTACAGAAAAGAGCAACAAAGAGGATTAGGGGACTGGAGGCTAAAACATATAAGGAACGGTTGCTGGAATTGGGTATGTCTAGTTTAATGAAGAGAAGGGCGAGTGTTCCAATATCTCAGGGTCTGAGATAAGACTTCTGAAGAAGGAAGTCAAGCTATTCTCCAAAGCACCTGAAGGCAGGACACGAAGCAATGGATAGAAACTAACCAAAGAGAGAAGCAACCTAGAACTAAGGAGAAACTTCCTGATAGTTAGAACAATTCGCCATGGAACAACCTGCCTCCAGAAGCGGTGAATGCTCCAACACTGGAAGTTTTTAAGAAGAGACTGGACAGCCATTTGTCTGAAATGGTATAGGGTTTTGTCTCTGCTGTGCTGTTAAAATTTGTTTATATTGTTCTTCTGTAACTTGTTCTAGACAGAATAATTTGGTGGTGATAGCTTCCAAGAAAATCTTTCTTCATGGATATCCATCTGTGTTAACACATTTTGTTTAGATGCTAAAGGGAGTAATTATTTATCACATTAATTGATATTCTGCTATTCAGACTAACAATCTTCTCAAAATGGCTTACAAGGAATATAAACAATTATAAATAAAAATACAGTAAATAAAAAATTGAAACGCATCTCTAGGATCCTTCTCCCTGGCCATTGGTAATGATGAAACTGTCCAGTTGAGCAGATTTTTAGGATGGTTGTTGGTTACCTTCTCCCCCTTTTCTTCAGCACTTCGTCATAATGGCACGGGGGAAGGAATTCATAGGACTAATCAGAATGCAGGCTTTTCACATATTGTTTTTCTCAATTATTCGTTTTTAACAACAGTGCAAAAGAGGAGAAAATCAAATATATAACTCAAGGCAAACAGTTTCACCCAGATATAATATCATCACGATAGTATAATCAACATTTGGAGTGCATTTTGCAACATGGCAGAAAGCTTTAATTTACTGTTCTTCATAAATAAACTGCTATCTGCTGGTTCAATAAGAATACAAATATACAAACATTGAGTTCAGTATTCTTACTATTACTAATCCACAATGCTCATATTAATAGGATAAAAATCCCAAAGCCAAATTCAAAGAAAAAAAATGTGGATATGTATATATTGATTAAATATCTCAAGGAAATTTGACCAAATCTCTTGACTGTCCTTTTACCTGCTCTTCTATCAAAAGCAAGTAAGAAAGTAAGCACCAATTCAGCAAAACCACAGCATTTAAATCTTATTATCATATTGAATATCTGTGATTCCAACAGCAATATTTTAAACAGTAGACATTACTGTGCAGCATCAAGACAGGATGAACCCTGGAAGTCTCTTCTAAGTCCAGTCCTTGCTTCGGTTACCCCATGAATAGGTGATGCTCTATTGAGTTACTAAGCCTGTGTCATTTTTCTTTAACCCTTTGAAGGGAATCTGAAAAATGCTAGCTTAACAACCTCAAAATAGGGTCACAGGATTGCCCCAATTTAATCATCTAAAAATGAATCAACAGTTTTTAACATAGAGTTGAAAACAGACATTTTTTTCTACATGCTGGAATACACAATTCCAATATTTCAGAAAGACATACAGTGTGGATTGTTATGTATGAAAGAACTAGATCCGAGACAGGTCCTGCTACTATATGCAGCCAATGTTTCATTGCTAAAATCATAGGGATATGAATGATACGACATGAATGGATTTCACTAGCTGTAATGAATGAAATGTTTCAGAACATGGCTCTCAGTGCTCTATGTGCTATATACATTATTTAGGGAGATGGAAACAACTTATTATTCTGTAAGGATGGATTACAGATAGCATAGATTTTCATTTTTTTTTCTTGTTTAATCTTCCTCTGAATAGGCATTGCAGCCAATGTTGCTGAGTATCTGAATGATGTCCTAAGTGAAACAATTGATTTGAACATCTTGGTCAGAACTTCACCAAAATGTATTGCCTAGCTTGAAGAATTTCAGCAAGGACAAGATAATAGAAAATCTGAAACTATTTTGAAGGTAGACTTCAAATGTTCCCTATAGTCAGTGGCTTGAAAATGCAAGAGCTGATTTAATTCCTTAAAAATCTTAAAAATTCTTAAAGATCTATCTTTTAAGGACAAAAGAGATTCTGAGGCAAAAGCAGATGGACATGCCCAGAACATGCAGAAATTTGCTACCTATTTTATATTGTAGTAATGCTGTTTCTGTTAGACTCCCAAAACACAACTCTGTCCAAAGAAAATATGAGTTATACAAAACAGAACTCATTTTAGTATATGTTCAGGAGAGTAAGAAGTAACAATAGAACAACTTTGAATCATTCTGGGCAAAGACTACAATACAAACACAATTACTGAAATTACAGAGTCCAAGTCTGTCTAGGAGAAGAGAAGTAAGTTTATTAAGGACTTTAATAGAAAAATATTTTATAACATTACTAATAATATTAGCAAAAGTTTCCACCAATTTTTTCCCCTCTGAAGCAGGCCAACCCAAGCAATATTGAAAAGTTTACGGCAGGTAAAGACTTTGCACATTTTTACAGAACCAATTGGATACTTCTTGACTAGACCTTCATCATAATATGCTAATGGACATTGCATAGGACAGAATGTAAAACTTTCAGCTCTTCAAGGATGTAATTGATCTTTTTTGAGTTGGGTAAAAGGAAACCATCTACTACAGTAACTGCCAGAATTGACAAAGCTGATAAAAGCAAACTTGACCCTTTTTTGTAATATCTACATTAAAAAGGTTATTCTCATACTTCATAAAATAAAGATATTTCTGTGATCAAGAGCATTCTAGATTCGATCATAGAATTCTTCTAATCTATATGGACATAAACATTTATTCAAAGAGTACTGTGCGACAAAGCACAGAGAGGCTAAGATACCCTACTTTTCATTCTGGTGCTGTTTCCTCCAATTTTTCATTTCTATTATTGCATATTTTCATCTGATATACAAATGAGCTTTTTTGGACATATCCTGTATTTCCACCAATTGGTGCAACTTTTCTGGTGCAACTTCCCTCGCATCAGAAAATTGACAAGAAGTCCCCTCTGCCTCTGTAATGCTTGGGATGCTACTCTAGCAAATTTTTGAATTTCTGAACATCCTACAGTATATGGCTATTTTTTTTCTATCAATACTTCATATTTACCATTTTTCAGTGGATGATGACGATGATATATGATGATGATGATGATGATGATGATGATGATGATGATGATGATGACGATGATGACAATGACCATGATGATGATGATGATAATGATTTGACTAGATTTAAACATTGCTCCAATCAGGGACCAATTGTTGATACCAGAACAATATATTACAATTTTACAATAGACATTAGATAGAAAAGCAGTCTATCTTATACTGTAATTTTCAATGCTTGTTTCCCCAGAGTTCCTTCTTGTAGATGGATGTCCATATATGTTTACTAGCTGGGTACATATGTACATAAATGTAATTTGAATTAAAACAAGAGCCACAATCAACTACTATTTATTACACATAACATGTATAAATAGTACTTTACAAATGTAGAAGTGGTAGTGTCATTCATAAAGTTAGGCCTTGGAAATACAAGTGTTTTACCACTGCCATTTAAAATTTATAATGTGCAATGTACCTAAAATCTCAGTGACAAACAAAATGATGCGGAAAGCATCAAATGAAAGCACTAAAGAGGCAAAGGCAACTGAATTTCCAAAGCATCAGTGATACTATTTGGAAGCAATATGCTGTTTGTACATATTATGCCATTATAGAATGCAATCCTTACACATTTATGGATATTTTAGCCAAGTTTACCTATCAAGGCAGTACCGTGAATGAAGCTTGCTAAGATATACACAATTCAATTTTTGTATCTTCCATAAAGTACCGTATTTCATCTAAAAAGTTACTTGTTATTTGTATCCTTTTGCAATCTTACATAAACTATATTTTCATTGGGATTTCAATCTATAAATATTTATTTGTCTTGGTACTCGTAATTCCGATAACATGGCATTTTTGAAAGTACTAATTGGCTGTGAAAGAAAATAAGTGTCTTTATGCATTTCAATATCCTTGAATACATTTTTTTTGCTCTTAAAGCTGAAGCAGCAGCTCATTTTAATGGGCTTCACATTATCTGAAGTTATTTTCAGGAACAGTCTATGCCTTCTAAATGGGATGAGAAAATAGCCACTAAATTAGTTCAAAAACTGCTGACATGATATGCAAATAGCTTTGTGCACTTTTGTTCCTTAGTTTGTGCATGAACAAGAAATCTGCATATGCTGAGTAAAATGCTATTGTTCAACTAGGTGGATGTTATATTAAGAATGTACAAGTATTTAATAAGTGTTAATTTATCACTGAGTTACACAAGGCCAGATGAGTGGACTTTCTCTTAGTTTGAGGATGAATGCAGTGGCAAATCACTTCTAAAAAATGTTGCCAAGAAAATTTTTTTGACTGGTCCATGCAACTGCTAGGAGTCAGGACTGGCTCAGATGATGATGATGATAATGATAATAATAATGATAATAACAACAACAATAATAATAACAACAACAACAACAACAACCATGACGCAAGTTGAGCTGCATGCACAAGTGCATATGTGCTGGTCCGTCACTTGTATGGCCCAGTTCCCCTCCTCCCTCCTCCAGGCCACCAAGCCAAAAAGGTTGGGGACCGCTGCTATATGTCAATATGTCAAGTTAATATTGATTCCCAGCTGTCCACTTCATAATAAATATTGTACTCTTCTATTTGACAAAATAAAAACTAAAGAAAAGTTTCATTGTAACATTTATTATTCCTACTTGTCTGGTCAATGGAATATTCTGTATAACAAGCAATTTCCCAAATAGATCTGATTTTTTTCATGTAAATTCTACTAGTTAATAACCACCTTTATTTGCTGGGAAAGGAATTAATTAAAAAAATAATTTGCCTGAAAGATACACTTCACTACAAATCACTAAATAATAAGTCCTATGCACCACTCATTCCAACAGAATGACAAATGGATTATAGCTTAAATGCTCAACATGTAGATGTAAATAATTGAAACAGATTTTACTGTAATTGCAAATATTGCAAATGCCTTTAAATCAAATCCTTTGCATTTAAAACAACAGCCCCCAATCTTTTTGCACCAAGAACTAGTTTCATGGAAGACAATTTTTCCACAGACTGGGGGGCGGAAGGGGATTTTGGTTTTGCTTGCTTATCCACTGCTCACCTCCAGCTGTGCTATCCAGTTCCTAACAGGCCACAGGCCAGTACTAGTCCATGGCCTGGGGGTTAGGGACCTCTGATTTAGAGGAACAGAAGACTAGGCAAAAGATACTCTGGGGAGGGGAGAAAGGAAAGTGTTGAACAGCAAAGTGAGACTATTTTCAAGGTCCCTTTCAACTCTGTTATTCTGTTATTTGAGAATGTTTTCTTTCTAAGTTTTAAAATTTCCAATGTAAAGTACTGTTTCACCATTTTACTAAAGTTATTTACAAAAAGAAAAACAGTTCACATAAATGCAAACACAGTCTGTTCACGTTTCCCCTAATATATTCATACTTTTACATAATTTTACATACTTGCAGTTTTGTAAACAAATTTCTTTAATATTTTGTTTTCTCTTATATATTGTTTTGATTTACTGCAAAATGAGTCCGACTATGATGCAGGTAATGTGACCTGCACTATCTTCTTATCAATCTACTGAAATTGATAACCCTCAATGTATATGTTGCTTGGCCTTTCGAGTGGAAGACATAACATTTCAGAAACAGTTTCTTAGAATCTTGGCTTTCATCTACACAGTTCCCTAAATTTAATGTCCAAAATTTCACACTACCTGTCCCCATGCCACTGGAAACAATGTGTAACATGATTGCCGATTATTTAAATAATATGAGTCTTCTACTGTTTGCCACTGAATTCAACATGCATTCCAACTTTCTGTTGAAACCAAATTTAATGTTTCTCTAATCACGCACAGTCATGAGTTCCCTTACTCAGTTTCACCTTGAAAGTTTAAGAGTATCTCCTATGACTTTCCACATTTCCTATACAAAAGGCATTATGACCTTATTAGTGGAATTATAATCAAAGGAGAAGAAATAAAATTAACCAAGTAGCATATCTGAATTATTCACTTTAATGAATATGCCCACCATGCATCATTTTTAAAAATTAACCTAAAGGTTTGGTTTGATACTATTTTATGCAATATTAAATTTATTAAAACAATTTTTGTACAGCCTGATCTGTATCTTACAATTTATAACACTATGTGTTCCTTACATAATTTTGTATTTGGTTATTATGTAAACATTTTATTCACTAAGGTTGATGATAAAGTATTAGTATACATTTAGTCCAAAAATAATAGTTTCTTCAGATAAAAAAAACAACCAACCAATGTTATGAATGGACAGGCGAGCCCTCAACTCCCTTCCAATGGTAACTGGCTTCCTATATTAACGGTCTACTTGGATCCTTCTATTTTTATAATGGAAGCTCCTTTTAAGTTTGGTCTGTGATTTGAACTTCTCTTTATTTTTATTTCCTTTGTCATTTATTGTTTACTTGTGATTACTGAAAGCTGAAAATGGATATTTATATTCTCTTTTCTTTTTTTTCCTGTTTATAATTTGATTTTATTTATATCTTGTGAAATCAGTCTTTTGTTCTAAAGAATGGGGGAAGAGCCACTGATTCTCCCAATGAATTGCCTCAATGCTACAGAGTCAGAAGACCACACTACAGAATTATGTTATGGCTTTTTTCTTCCCTGCTTTTTTAATTGCTTATGGGAATATTGTTTATGGAGTGTCCTAGCAGACGGCTTGTAGAAACAAGAGCTGCCAAGCTGCAAACTAAGGCAGAAAGTGGAAGAAGGATATGTAGACCCAGAGGGCTTCTGGGAGAGGAAGTGTGCAATCTCCAACATTTCATCCTATTGGCCTAGTCTTGGTTCCATGATTATGGGACACTGCAACTGGTTTAAAGATGATCTGGTTGCCAAGCACCTAAAATGTGGGTCTATGTCTGTGTGGGAGCATGGAATTTTAAGATGGCCAGAAGTGCTTTATGGGCCATAAAGCATCCATTCTAAGGCCATCGTAGGTCCAACTGTCGTAAGTCAAGGACTGTATTTTTCTACATTTTTATTAATGTAGCAGAAGAATGGAGTGTTAAATTATTTAATGGGACCACTGAATAAAGTTTTATGTTAAGTCACTCCAGCAGCCAAACAAATCATTAGTCCTTATTATATATTCTAAAGCATCTTCTATATTATTAAGCTTAATCTGAAAGCTGTTATTCAAAATATTTCAGTATCATTCTCTTTCAAACCGGTATTTTATCAGAGCAATTCTATGTTTCCAACATACTGGGTTGAAGAAGCACTGTCTCAAAATTAACACAGCAGTTTGTAAGTCCAATGAAACTACTCAGTTCAAAAGCTAAATGGAAAGGCATGCAACAAGGAAATAATTCTTTAAAATAGGAGCAAGGTAATATTTATTCATAAAATGGGATCCATAAAATCTGATACAGGTAGTTTGCTTTCTAGGCAAGGCTCTTATTTTTTTTTAATTCCTCATGACCTTTATTTTGAAACACATGTGACCAAAAAAAGGAGAAAAAAGTATTCAGATACTTTCACAGATCCTTGTGGATAACACAGATCTTCCTAGTGCAAGGGCATTTTATATATAGTAACTTAAAACTATACAAAAATAATATCAACCAATAGGAGAGGAAAGCTCATATTTAAAATGGTCTAATCAGTGTTTCTTGATTAATCCAAAATTAGCTGGGTTCATTCATTAAACTAAGCTAAAACCAAACAAAAACATGTTGTATCAACAGCATCAAAATTCAAAAACAAATTATAGTAACTCGCATAAGGTAATTCTTTATAACGCCTAAGAGTCTTTATAAAATATTCATTGTAATGATGTGATTTAATACATATACATATAATTTGAATTTGATTTCCTAAATATGCTCTTTATTTTTAAAATTTTGTAGTTCCTTTTCTATCATGGAAGTTGGGAGCATTTTATAACAGGAAGTTTTGTGTTGTCCATAAGGAACTAGTGGAAATACTTAAGTAACTTTAATATTGTGTTCTATGATTAGCCTTGATTTATTCCTCACAGGAGGAAAACCAACATCTACTGATTTTTCAAAAGCAGACAAGGTATCATTATACTGAGCTGATGTTAACTGAAAATTAAGAATGTTTACTAATAATACTCAATGCAATCAATAACATATATAGGTTGGCTATAACATCTATCTATTTTATACTTCATGGGCAAGAATCAACAGGCCAAAGGAGATCTGATATGGAAACATTCCATTTTTTTGCTTTGTTCATATAAGACTTTTGAAGAAGGAAGCAAAGGGTATCCACTCTTTCCTGTTGTACCATGCATATTCCTTGGTCCTTTTGATAATATCTTTTCAGATTGGTTCTAGCACTGAAAGAATTGGGAGAAAAACAATGGTGTATAACAAGGCAAGGCTACTCTTCATGCAAAGAACAGTTGTAAAAGAGTGAACATACTCAGTACTATCATATCACCACCTTACACACTTCAACAGAATGTAAAGAGGAAAAATACACATACCTATGTACGTGTGTATGTGTGTGAGTGTGTGTGTCTGCCATAATTCTTTCAAACATCCCCTTTGCTTCAGTTGCAATTCGCAGTTGATCCGATTTCTCAGCTTCACATTCAAATTGATACAGTTTTTGTGGAAAAAATTGAATCTGCATTTTGATTTTAAGGTAGGCCAGTGCAATGGTATTTTGGATCCTTTTTCTGAACTCCCACGAAACACATGCTTTGTATTCTTCTTCTCCCCCTCCCCATTTCTGAAGCTGAAAGAATGCATGTGAGAAGCTCAGCAACCAATCACAGAATGTACAGATCCCTGGATCAGACATAGCAGCAAACAGCAGACTTGATTGCTACCCCTTTTCTTTAGTGAGGCAACCCATACAAACTTGCATGAAACTATAATATTGGAGGAGGCAGCTTCTACTTTTTCAATGTGCAAAATTATATATGTTTCTGAATAAAGTTGAACTTGCTTTAATATGCAAAATACTCTAAGAATGTTGCCAGAGGTCATTTTATTTATTGGCTCCAGTAACTGATTTTTATGCATAAGGTTTTGAAGATACAAATGCATTTTATTATTCTTATCTTTTTTTAATAAAAAAAATGCAGTCACTATGGCAATTGTTTAAAGCTGCCAGTAGCTATGTAAATATCAGTGCATTTTGCTTGAAAATAGTTCCAGTATTCTGTCTCACAATCCATAAAATGAACTAATACTGAAATGCAAGAACAGTGAAGTAAGACTCTTTAAAGTGCCTAGCCATAATGAAAAATGAAAACAATTTGCTTCGCTAAATTGGAACTTGACAATCTCATAAATTGTTCTACATCTTAGTAGGTGATGGAAAATCATTGTCATAATGAGCTAACAGAATATTTTAAGAAAAGCATGGAACTTGATACTAATGATACAGAATTCATGGTGAGACTGACACATATACCAAACAGAACAAGGTGTAAGCTCTTCCATGAAGAGCTCTTGCCTGAATTATACTGTATATACTGATTTAAAAGCATACATTTGTTAAAATATAGGTTTTTGTATCATGTGTGCCTTTTCTCTGGATCTCATGACCTTTATCTAAAGAACCTTAATTGTATGCTGAATTATGTCTTTCCTGGAAAAGGAAAGAGACTGGACAGCCACTTGTCTCAATTGGTATAGGGCAGTGGTGGAATTCAAATATGTGAATAACCGGTTCTGTGTGGATGCCACTTCCGAAAGTCCATTCTGGGCCTGGGCAACAAAAAATTAGCTACCAGTTCTACCAAACTGGTGCAAACTGGCTGAATCCCACCATTGGTATAGGGTCTCCTGCTTGAACAGAGGGTTGGACTAGAAGACCTCCAAGGTCCCTTCCAACTCTATTTATTCTGTAATTATGAAATGACAGACCAAGTGCCATCCTCATGTATCATGTGGTAGCATGATGATGATATCACCAGAGAAGATTTAGTGCTCTCTCCCAAAAAATTACCCATCCTCAGTCTAGAACCTCATTATCTTGGGCAAAGTTTAATTTTTCTTTGCTTAATCAGCACATGGGAATGCCCAGAAATGGAATCTATGAATTCTAACATGAATGGAACTATTGGTTTGGATTTCTCTACTAAAATGTGAATTGAAATCTTGTTAATCATCATACGTCTTATTCATCTGCCAATTGTGAAAAGGTTTAAATGCAATAATGTATAAAACACATTTTAAAATACAATTAATACATGGGAATTTTCATGCAGATTGAAAAGGCCTACATATATGGATAAATGCAAATCTTTAGTTGTTTATTCATAAATCTATCCCATGTTAAAGTCAATCTTTCTTCTTTCCATTTTACACTTCTTTCCGTTTTCAAGGAACAGTAAAAATACACACCATATGCCATTAAGAAGACAAAGACCAAAACAGTAAATCAGTAGATTCACAGGAAGATAACTAATCAAAACCTCCAGCACATTTCTGATCCTCCCTCTCCCCCACTGTTTATTATGAGCTTTGCTTACTCATTGCACAATCTGCCCCATCTTGAAATGGAAGCAACTTTTTCTGTGTTAATAAAATTCTGTCTGTGGAGGAAACTAATAAAGTTACAAAGCAAAACCTCTAAGTACTTTTCCTTTGCTGACATGATATAGAACTCTCTGGCCAGGGAAAACATTGGGGCATTGGTTTTGGAATTGCTCGCCAAAGACCTCCATTAGGAGATCTGGAAATGTCTCACAGTGAAATAAAATCCTTTTGTGGATCATATTGTACATTCTTCCAGTTTAAAACTGGCAGTAATTAATTGACTGAAACTTATATCTATGATCTAGCCCTATTATCAAAGGAGAGTCAAAGATGTCAAAGAAATACAGTATATCAACATTTCTCCAAAGTGTTTACTTAAAAACACAAATGTTTTTTTAAAATAGCAAAATAACACTTTGCCAAAGTGTAGATAGTAGAAAACACTTATAAAAGTCAATCCAAATTTTGGAAAGTTGCACAAAAATCAACCTTCTATTGGTAAAGAGAATTAAACCACACATTTTAGGAAAACTGCATAGAAAACATTTTACCCCTCACAAAACAAACAGAAACATAAGTGGCATCCATATGCTTCCTTAAGGAGAAGACCAGAGGAAATTGGTAATGCATTTAAAGTAAGAAAAATCTGCAGATTCACTGAAAAAAATGCATGGAATTTTATAAAGCTAATAGTGATTCTGTATTCACCATTTGCAAATGAAACATTACAGTCTGCGTTATTCTTTTCTTCCCTATGTTTCTGAGGTCTAAGTGTTCACTGATACTAAGCAATTCTTTTTGTAAATTGCTCTATTAGTGGGTCACACCTCATTATTTAGTTATTTTTAGCCTCTTCATTACACCTGGCAAACTTTGCAGTAAAAGTACCACCATCTGGAATAGTTAATGACATACTGATGGAGGTGTAATCACTGGATAACTTTGCTCAGTTTTTCCCCAGGGCAAGGAAATTGTTATGCACATTTAATTTATGTTATATTGCGTTCATTGTCAGTTGTCCTTAATCAGGATGAATCAGAATAGAGCAGGAAGGGACCTTAGAGGTCTTCTAGTGTAACCCCCTGCTCAAGCAGAAGACTATATACCATTTCAGACAAGTGGCTGTCTAGTCTCTTCTTAAAAACCTCCAGTGATGAAGCACCCACAACGTCTGATGGCAAGCTGTTCCACTGGTTAATTGTCCTCACTGTTAAGAAGTCTCTCCTTAATTTCCAGATTGCTTCTCTCTTTGATTAATTTTCATCCATTTTTCTTGTCCTGCCCTCTAGAAAATAAGTTGACCCCCTCCTCTTTGTGGCAACCTCTCAAATACTGGAATACTGCTATCATATCCTCCCTAGTCCTTCTTTTCTCTAAACTAGCCAAACCCAATCCTCAGGTAATTCCTCAGTGTTCCATGATTTTTGAAAGATATAGTACAATGGTTCTGTAATCCATCAGTCCCGGTGATTCATATTTATCAAGATCAGATAGGTGTTCTCTAACCATTTTCTTGCTTATTTTAATTTTTATTTCTAGTCTGTCTTTCACAGTTGGGTTTTAGGTAGGTTGGTCTATAGTTTCTTTTTGCATGAAGACTGATGCAAAGAATGAGTTAAGCAGCTCTGCTTTCTCTCTACTGCCTGTTACTTCCTTGCCATCTTCTTTCTTTAGTGGACTGACTGTTTCCTTGACTTTTTTTCTTGCTACTTGTATGTTGAAAGAATCTTTTTATCATCTTTGACTTTTGTTGCAAATTCATTCTGAGCCTTTGATTTCTGACTTCATTTTTCTAGATTCAGGCTATCTTAGTTATGTGTCCCTCTTTCCATTTTCTGTACTTATCCTTTTTATCTTTCAGTTTATCAGAGAGATCTTTGTGCAACTATGCTGATTTCTTCTTGGATTTCTTTTTCAGTGGTATTGTGCTGGACTCGGTTTTTGTGATCATATTTTTCAGAGTTCCCCATGCTTCTTGAGTTGTTTTCCCCTTTAGGATTTTCATCTATAGAAATTTTTTTAGGCTCTCTCTGAGTTCGTTAAAATCAGCTTTTTAAAAGTTTAAGATACTGGCTGGATTATTTACTGTCGCTTATGTTTGTATTATATTGAATTCCAATATGACATGGTCACTCTCACCCAATGTTCCAGCAATTTCAACTCCATCTATCAATTCTTCTCTATTAGTAAGAATTAGGTCCAGTATAGCTTTTTCTCTAGTTCCCTCCTTTTGGATGACAAAGTTGTCAGTTAAGTTGATTAGGAATCTGTTTGATCTCCCACTTGCTGCAGAGTTTGTCTCCCAGTTGATATCAGGGTAGTTAAAGTCTCCCATTACTACTGAGGTATATTTCCTGCATACACTTGTTAGTTGATTAGCAAAGAGTTCATCCATTTCTTCTGCTTGGTTTGTTGGCCTGTAGTATACGCCTATAGCAATGTCATTCTTTTTTCCTTTTATATTGACCCATATGGATTCTAGGAGGTTTACATCCTTGGTTTTGTGGATTTCTGTAGAGAGATAGTGATCACTTATAAATAATGCAACCCCACCTCCTCTTTTTTTTAAAAAAAAGTATTTTATTAATTTTCTGTTATTACAATTCATTAGTGCTTAATGAACAATGTATTGTCAGGGTTGATTTTTTTACTTAGTAATAAAAGTTTAGTTCTTACTCTCTATCTCATTTTTCCAGCCATTGATAAAATAGGTTCCATGTTTGAAAGTATTCTGTGTCTTCTTTTTCTTTGATTCTCAATGTAAGTCTATCCATTTCAGCACAGTCCAGAATTTTCTTAATTATCGCTTCAGCCAACGGTGTTACCTCCTTTTTCCAATGCTGAACAAATACAATTCTCGCTGCTGTTAATACATGTAATGTTGGATATACATTTTGTTTGTCAAGTTTTTCTGGAATTATACCTAATAAAAAAAATCAGGTTAAAATCTGCATGTATCCCTAACATCTTTTCTAACCAAATATGTATTTTTCTCCTATTTATTTTTTGCTTTAACACATGTCCACCACATGTGATAATATGTACCAGGATTTTGATTGCATCTCCAGCATTTACTCTTTTGTTAGGTGTGTTTCTTTTGAATAGTTTGTATTCTTCCATCTTTGGAATCAGGTTCTAAAGATCTTGAAGATTGTTTCCCCTCCCCCCATAATTTTAATTTAAAGCCCTTCTGATAAGATAAGCCAGTCGTTTTTTTGAATAAATTATTTCCAGTTCTTGTGAGGTTCACTCCATCCCTTGCCAGTAGACCTTCATGTAGGTAATGGAGACCATGGTCTAGGAAACCAAAGTTCTCTTGATGACACCACTTTTTAAGCCAGTGGTTCGTTTCTAAAATCTTTTGCTTCTTCATTGGATGTTGGCCTTTTGTTGGAAGTAAAGATGAAAACACCACTTGAGCTCCTAATTGTTTAATTTTCTTCCTTAGCTGATTGTAATCTCTTGTTATTGTTTTTAGATTCACTGTTGTGTCATTGGTCCCCATGTGTAGGAGAAGAAAGGGTTAGTAATCCTGGGGGTTGATTATTTTAGTAAGTTTCTCAGTTACATCTTTGGTTTTTGCTCCAGGGAGACAACATACCTTCCTAGATTGACTGCTCAATCTGCAGACTATAGTTTCTGTTCCCCAAAGAATTGAATCTCCTATCACCAATATTTGCCTTTTTTTCCTAGGGAAGTCTGCGATATTATTCTTCCTGTCACAGGAATGCTGGATTGTGTCTCCTTTTTAGAAACTATTGATGACTGCTCTTATATAGGTGTCTGTTTATTTTCTTCCAGGGGTCAGGCTATGAAAGTAATCACTGGAGTGGACTAGGGTAGATAGTAGGGGCTTTGCTCTTGGTTGCTGTTTTCTTCTAAAAGTGGCATGTTTCCATTGGTCTTCCTCTTTAGGTTCATATATAGGATCTTTTTTTTCAGAAGCTGTTTCTTCCATATTGTGTTCAATTTGGCTGTATTGGTTATCTTCTTTTTGTTCATATATGGGATCATTTTTTTAGAAGCTGTTTGTTAGTCTTCTAGAATAATAGAATAACTGAGTTGAAGAGACCTACACTATTTTTGGACCAATGGCTGTCCAATCTTCTCTCAAAAACCTGCAGTGATAGGGCACCCACACCTCTGAAGTCAAGCCATTAATTGTTTACACTGTCAGGAGTTCTGGGAGTTCTGAGTTCTCCTTTTGGTCCCTTCTGTGGCTAATGTTAATGTTGCCCTCTTGATATAGTTTGTAATCCACAGATGTATTAAAAAATGACAGATCAACAAAATTTAAAAAGGAAAACAAAATCCCAGATGAAATAAAAAATAGTGTCTCAGCTGAAAGTAAAAAATAAAATGTCAGCTTGTTAGTGTAAAAAAGGTTATATACATACATACATACATACATACATACATACATACATACATACATACAGTGGTGGGATTCAAATAATTTAACTGGTTCTCTGCAGGGGGAGGCAGGGGGCTGCTGCCATGAGATAGGTTGGGGAGGGGGGAGCTGCCCCATGCACCCCGCAACCACTTACCATGCCGAAGGGCCCCAGCAGCCAAGCCTACCATGCTCCAACACACATCGCACCTCGCCTGTTCAGTAATGACTTCTCCCACTTTCTCCTTCTTCCTCCTCCTTTGAACAGCCCTTCACTCCCATTGCTGCTTTTTCAGTTTTGGCTTTTTGTCCAGAGCCTGTGCAGAGGGTCTTTGGAAACGAAGCCCCGCAGTGATCAGGTGGGGTGGGAACGATTCCCTTCACTTTTGGACCAGCTCTGAAATGGTCAGACCAGCATGCATTCCAATCCCTTGCTTGTTTCAATCTGGGTTTGCAGCAAGTAAGGTGGTTGGAGATACGTGAATGCACACTAGTCTGGCATTTTTAAAAACTGGGTTTTTTCCCCTGCTCCTGGATTTTCGCTGCTAGACTGTTTAACTTTCTTTAAAGTTTACTTGATGCAGAATGGAAAGGATCTGCATTCTGCATCAAGTAAACTTTAAAGAAAGTTAAATAGTCTGGTAGCAAAAATCCAGGAGCAGGGGAAAAACCCCGTTTTTATGAGAGGCCAGTCTAGTGTGCATTCATGTGCCTCCAACCCTCTTGCTTGTTGCAAAGCCAGATTGCAGCAAGCAAGGGATTGGAGGTGCATGAATGCACATGAGTCTGGCCATTTCGGAGCTGGTTCCCCGAATTCAAGAAAAAATTAGGTATTGGTTCTGCCAAACCCGTGCGAACCGGCTGATATACATATACATATACATATACATATACATATACATATACATATACATATACATATACATATACATATACATATACATATACATATACATATACATCGTGAAATAGATAAACAAAAATGATCACCAGGATAAAATCATAAACAAAACTGTTTAATCTACAAAAGTACTGAGCTTTCGTTGGCCGCATTGCCGACATCATCAGAGTATAAAATGCTGGATCTGGGAGTCCGTTTTTATACGTATACATATTTATCTTTTAAAATACTAAAAATGCGAATCCTGGGCACTATGTTAATCAAATAAAAGAAAAAACGAACACCAGGATATAATAAACCAGACTGTTTAATATAAACAAGCCTGTGATTAAGAAGAGTCACTAAGCTTTTGTCCGGCCAAAAACTGCCGGCGTCATCAGAGTTAGAATAGAAGAGATCGGGAAGGCATACACATACACATACACATGTATGTATATAGTGTAAGGATTATATAATGGTAGTAATCAGCTTATTCTGGCATTTTGTTCTAGTGCATGGTGACATATATTTATTACACATCAATGGCAAGCACCAAGTGTCAGCAGAATTTTGCCATTGTTGAAAACAAGCAATTAAAGACAAAAAAATTCTATTTACTCCAACTCTCTCCAGTCTAATAAGATTCACACATCAACATACATTCCTATTTAAGTTTCATGTATGCTGGTTTTGACTCTTTAACCCAGTGGTTCTCAACCTTTTTAATGCCGTGACCCCAACCGGTCATAAGTCGAGGACTAAACCGGTCGTATGTCGAGGACTAAACCAGTCGTAAGTTGAGGACTACCCAACCGGTCGTAAGTCGAGGACTTTCCCTGCCCGGGAGCACCGCGCATGTGTGGTTCCGCCCCCTGCGCCGGCCGAGGTGTAGGTGGCAAGCGGCAGAGACGGAGCAGGCCGACCACCAGCTGGCCCAGCCCAAGGGAGGTAAGGCACCCGCCGGAAAAGGGGGAAAAAATGGCGGACAAAAAAATGGCGGACAAAAAAAATGGCAGACAGCCTTGCTTGGCGACCCCCATGAAATGGTCGATCGACCCCAAATGGGGTCCCGACCCACAGGTTGAGAACCACTGCTTTAACCTATAGAAAGTTAAGCTGCATCATCTCTGAATTACCACTGGGAGACCATAGGATGGATTTCCTAATCTGCTTTGAAGTACAGTAATTTATATATCAGGACTGAAAGGTCCAGATTTCAAAAAGGGGATTTATTTATTTATTTGCCTAGGCAATAAAAACACTGAGAGGTAACTTGAGAATCTTGCTGTTCAATTGCCAAAATCATTTTAACAAGTAGCAATCAGACAAAGATCTGTGTCTTAGAAAAATGGGTCTACAGCTAATGACAAGTAAGTGCTTGAACATGCCAACTGCTTGTTGGGCTTACAGTGAATAGACTCTTTCAGCTTTTCAGGGGCTGATAAAAACAGTCAGGACCAAGATGATATTTCTTTCTTGTGTTAACAGGGTTCCAACTCAAGCGGAAAGCAAATTCCTATCTTTGTGTATGTGTGTGTGTGTGTATTTATTTTAGCTTACAGATGCAGGCACTAAGGATTCCATGAGCACATTTATCATTCTTGGAGCAGATGTCTAGTCACAAGGAGAAAATGCTTTTATCTGCACTCCTTTTTAACCTTCATAATTTTAAGTCATTGGGCAAATACACAGAATCTTAACAAGTAAAATGAAAATGCTGCCTAGAAAGTCAAAATTGTGAATTTTGATTTTGTACTTTTTCTCCTACTTGTTCCTAAAGGAGAAGAATAAGAGGAAATCTATATATTATATTTTTAGATTTTAGTATATATATATATATATATATATATATATACTAAATGTTGTTGCTGTTGGTGCATTTTCTGACCGCTCCCCCCCCTGCAATCATTCTGGGTCACACATCTGGGTCCGGCATTATAGGTGCCTTTCCATTGCTGCTCCCCCCTGCTTTTCCCATTTATCCACCTGCTGTTCTTGCGCTCTACTGCTTATCCCTATCGGCCCCGTTCCCTCCAGTTTCCCTTTGTGCTTGTTGAAGAAGACGTAAGATACATTGAAGATATCAGAACAAAATTGTATAATGAATCCCATTCCCATTCCTAAACAGATTATGTAATGATGTAATGCAATGTAAGGTGGATGATGCAATAATAGGAATGACTCAGCAGGTGTGTGTATCCCTTTAAGAGTCTGAGTATAAAAGGGAAGGCTTTGCTGGAGTCTTTCTCTCTTGTCTGTTTTCTGCTGTAATTGCTGTGTATTGGAGTTTGCTGAATTATCACCATGTGTATGTATTTTGTTTCTAGTATATTTGTAGATATTGTAATATAAACCACCATTTAACACAAACTACTGTATTTTCTCCTGGGTTACCTCAGCGCAATAAGACTGTGCATGCTTTGACACAAATTTGACACTGAGCATAATAATAATAATAATAATAATAATAATAATAATAATAATAATAATAATAATAATAATAATAATAATAAAAAAGTTGGAAGGATCTTGGAGGTCATCTAGTCCAACCCCCTGCTGAGGCAGGAATCCCTATACCATTTCGGACAAATGGCTGTCCAGTCTCTTCTTAAAAACTTCCAGTGTTGGAGCATTCACCGCTTCTGGAGGCAGGTTGTTCCACTGGTTACTTGTTCTAACTGTCAGGAAGTTTCTCCTTAGTTTTAGGTTGCTTCTCTCTTTGATTAGTTTCCATCTGTTGCTTCTTGTCCTGCCTTCAGGCACTTTGGAAAATAGCTTGACTCCCTCTTCTTTGTGGCAGCCCCTGAGATATTGGAACACTGCTATCATGTCCCCCCTCGCTTCTTCTTCCTGCCCCCAAAATTGAAGTCAAAGACCTTTAGTATGGTCATTTACCAGTTTTATCTAACATAAAACATGGACATAAAAATAAAATAACTAAAACATATAAGATAAAATTTTAAAAAGATTAGCTGAATACAGCCAGCACATATGAAACTTTCTTACTGCTCTGAACACTAATAACACTAAGGCTTCAGTTAAAATAAAATTCTAAATGTAGCTAGAAACAGATAAAGAGGAAAGTTAACAGTTATTGTTATTACTAAACTTGGAATAAGTCAAACTGTTCCTAGAGGGGACCTGCTGATAAATTTTTAAAAATCCATTGGGAAATATTTGATATAATAATCTGTAACCAGGCAAATTTATTTTCACACTTGATTTATTTTTCCACATATAAAAACTATGAAGACATATGATGTTGCAGCTGAAAGGAACATGAATGATTTAGAATATGGATCTGAGTCATGCAGAAGTATTTAGCCTAGAGGTTAAAATAAATTCGGCAGTTTAGAAAAATCAAGGTTAAGGGGGCAGCTAATAAAGAGATGATATGTCTGGAAAAGAGGATAAAGAACCAATCTATGGCTCAGATATACAATCCCTTCTCACGCCTACAATGACAACGAAATTGACAATGTACTAAAAACAAGTCAGTATGTTCTATCCAAACATACTGATACAGAAAAGAGGAAAGTACTGATTGAAAAAGATTTGGACCATTATATCTATAATTCCTCCTCCAAAGTTTCTCCATATTATGAGAATCAATTCCCAGAAAATAGACAAAGGAGACCTTCTCCTAAACTGAGAAAGCAATTTCTTATACCTGTATTAATCTTAGTGAAAAGGAAGAATGTGATAACAATAGGCTACAAAACCACTTCTGAGATTATTCTCTATCTCCCTTCAGTCACTAATCTTTCTTATTCATAAAAAATTAATTGGTCACATTAGCAACTGAGCTGAAACCACCTTTATGACATATAATTTCCAGTTTAAAGAAATTATCTCTCCTTCATTTTTATTATGAAGCAATACATCCAAAACATAGGAAAACTAGTCATACAAGTGAAATAGCAAAGTGATTTGGTCCCATATTGATTGGACTGGTATAAAGGCTAATTTTATATTTTGATAACAAGCACATCCTCAATATAAGCAAACAAAAAGAAAATAACAAGCTTGAGATACAAAGCAGGACAATCTTTGGGGGGGGGATGGGGTTGTTGGTGGAGTTTTCTAAGTGGAACTAGAACAGCTTTATTTATTTTTTTCAATGTTTATAAACACACACATGCAAAAGCAACAAGTAAATAAGAATGGAATTAATTCAAAAATATTTACAAAACAAGTTACAAGCTTATTATAAGGTGGCACTCTAGGGGACTCACAAATCTGAAACTACCCAATGTTCTGGGAAATTAACGAAGTTTTTAAGGTCTTCTAGAATGCCAGCAGGCTGAGAATTGTCTGCACCTCAGGGAACTTCATTCTAGAAGGCAGGTGCCACTACAGAGAAGACATGCCCAGTACATGACACCGTTTAATCAAGGGGACTCAGAGCACACCCACTGTAAAAGATTATATTGGCTAGACAGGAACCATGAGAGACAGGCAATCTCTCCAAAAAAAGGCTCTTAAGCCATGTAGGGCTATATTGGTGAGAGCCAGCATTCTGAATCAACCTTACCTTAGTTGGAATAAAAGACCAGTAAAACACTAACAACCAGCATCTTAAAGTACATTGATAAGCACTGCAGCTTGCTCATAAAAGATGTCACGTGAACATGCTGAGCAAGCCCATCAATGCTCAAGCTGCTGCATTCAGGGTAGTCGATGCTTCCAAATAGTTTCAAGGGCAACCCCAAGCAACTGTCGAGATGCACGAGATCAGAAAGAGGAGAGGGAAGAACACAAAGAGAAAGATAATGATATATAAATGTGGTACTTGTTTATTCTATTCTAAGCTTCTAAGTTATGTTTCTATAACTGATTTGATGTTTTCCAACCAATTAACTCGGCTGATAAAGCAGTGCACTTTAAGGAAAACATCTGAATTAACTACTTTGTGCTCAGCTGGGACCATTTACAAAATGTACTAACAAATTTTTTGCAATTATTAGATGAGAGTAGGGTTGACAGCAGATCTACTGATTCCATACACAGCATCAGTCTATTTTTCGGGGCAGAGAGGTTAATTGAAAAAACAATTTAAGTGCACTGTTGTCTGATTCTGGAAGTAAATGCATTGTTGTTAAAGGATTTTATTTTGACTTAAAAGGTGAAGCACTGGGATTTCTTGATTTAAACAGGATATGGATTGACAGAAATTCTCTCTCTTCAGATTGCTTTTATACAAGCAATTAGTTTTCTTCTTCCAAGCACAAAATAAAATAGCTGACTTTTTTAGAATATGTTTACATAAACCTCTGGTATACTTTACATTTTCTGCACATCTGTGTGTCAGAAAAGAAAGGAGTATCAGTTGTATTAGAAAAGAGTTTTTACTAACTGGCACTCCCATTCTTCCTCCTAAAGAATGGCATTCCACCGTCAACATCCAGCTCGAGAATCCAAATAAAACTCCAGGTTCATTTCATTTCCAAAAAGCTTACTGTTTATTCATGGACTTAAACAATAATTCTCCCAGCCAAACCCCAACATCTTACATAATACGTATCAACAAGTTCATTTTGTTATGGGAATCGTCTGCTTCAAATCCACACATGTTATGGTATCCTTGACAGGCTTCAGTCTCTCACAGTCTCCAGCTGAATTGAAGAGGTTTGGTTTCTCCATTTCACCTACTTGAAAGTAACATTCCCCCCCACACACACACACCTTAATCTAAAGGCAAGATGAAATGCAGAGGCATGTAGCTGCCAAAGTTTCATCCTTGACATGCTGACCCCCCCAAAAGAAGAATGGATCTGGAAAGACATAAAACCAACATATGTATATATAGACATTGCTTAAAATTCTTAATACCTACTCACCCTCCTCACTGTGACCGATCAGGGATCTAGAATGGAATTTATTTATTTATTTATTTATTTATTTATTTATTTATTTATTTATTTACTTACTTACTTACTTACTTACTTACTTACTTACTTACTTACTTACTTACTTACAATGCCTTCGTAAGACCACACTTGGAATACTGCATCCAGTTTTGGTCACCACAATGTAAAAAAGATTCTGAGACTCTAGAAAGAGTACAGAGAAGAGCAAGAAAGATGATTAGGGGACTGGAGGCTAAAACATATGAGGAACGGTTGCTGGAATTGGGTATGTCTAGTTTAACGAAGAGAAGGACGAGGGGGGACATGATAGCAGTGTTCCAATATCTCAGGGGCTGCCACAAAGAAGAGGGAGTCAAGCTATTCTCCAAAGCACCTGAGGGCAGGACAAGAAGCAACGGATGGAAACTAATCAAGGAGAGAAGCAACCTAGAATTAAGGAGAAACTTCCTGACAGTTAGAACAATTAACCAATGGAACAACCTGCCTCCAGAAGCAGTGAATGCTCCAACACTGGAAGTTTTTAAGAAGAGACTGGACAGCCATTTGTCCGAAATGGTATAGGGATTCCTGCCTCAGCAGGGGGTTGGACTAGATGACCTCCAAGATCCTTCCAACTTTTTTATTATTATTATTATTATTATTATTATTATTATTATTATTATTATTATTATTATTATTATTATTATTATTATTATTATTATTATTATTATTATTATTATTATTATTATCCACAACTACTCATTGTGCCTCCACAAGCGGGTATCGTTTCCATCTTACCCGATATTGCAGCTTTCTTCTACAATATCTAGAATCCAAAATTTCACCAATCTCATAATGCCTTTTCCCCTTAACCAGAATTGGGAGGGGAGATAGTTTCTCAATTGGTCTCATTCTTGAACAAACCCAGTTAAAACCCCTTGGCAATTGCAATTTTACAGTAACTGGGTTGATGATTTTTATGACAGTAAAAGGACCTATATATTTAGGACCTAGTTTTTTACAAGGTACTTTAAGGTTCAAGTATCTCATGGACAAAGATACCTTATCGCCCACTTTAAACTCATTTTGAGTAGCTCTTTTCGATTTCTCAGCCAATGGTTTAGGGCAAGTATTTGGAATCTCCTGAGGCTTTTGTGGATTGATTAATCTTTTCCTCATTCGCCACATGTAGCTATTCCAATTCACTGAGGGATTCCATTTCTTCAGCCAAGCTAATCCTAAAATCATATTTTCAGTCATCCCAGGGGCTACAATGAAACAAATTATTTCAATATGTTTCCCAAGCTTTATAGTCACTGGCTCAGTAAGACAGGTTGCAAGTTCTCCCCCCATAAGAGACTTATCTAGCTTTCAAACCCCATGGGTTGTCTCAACTTTCTGAGTCTTAGTCCCACTTTTACTAATGTTTGCGAGCTGATCACACACCTTGTGCACTCCTAGTCCAGTAGTGCAGTGAATGTCTCCCTTACTCCCTAAGAGGGTACTAACAGTTCTACCCTCTCATCAGGGAAATAGGACCATTGGCCCATCCTCCCCTTCACTGTCACTCTCATAGAAAACAAGTCCAGGCTTCTCAGGGGTCGAAGTTCTCTCCTCCTTGCTGGATGGGGAAGAGACCTCTATGACTGTTGAGCAACTTTTGCTTGTTCTTTGGACTTTGTCACTGACTTCTTTGTCTTAGTCTTGCTTGGAGCTCAATATGTTGACATTGGGTGTGGTGCAGGGCAATCTGCAGCTCATTGTCCCTCTTTTCTACAACAGAAGCATGCTCCCCTACCAAGGGGGAGGCCTCTCCCTTCTGGTCTCTGGAACATTTTATTGCTTCCTCAGCCAGCCAGGCATCTCTCAGCTGCACGACAAAGTCAAGTGTCTTGACTGATATGATGTCAGTAATCTATTAAATCTAATTCCATGTCGGTAGCCAACTGGTACCAATGTCTGAGGAGATTGGTGACTCCTTTGGGTAGGCAGTTGTAATACAGCTTCCTGCTTAATCCATCTCATAATTGGTAGATCAGCATATGATCAGACCACCCTCATATTTGTTTCAATTTAAAACAGCACCACTTTTCATTTTGCACATAAGTAACCCATGGAGACTTATATCTAAAGTGCAGCATGAGAAGAATTATCCTCAGGACTCAGACTCTTGCTACACACAAAGCAATTCTACCTAATAGACTGCAGAAAAATTGTGATAGATTAACAATATCTTCTGAGTCAGAACAACAGAGTGGGAAGCTAAATGGAATAGGTAGCAGGTGCTGATGATTCCATTTCAAGAGAAACAGATAATAATATTTGGGACCATGCAAGGAGATTCCATGAGCTGAAATACAGATTCACTTTGATTCAGCAAATAGAACCAGAAGGATCTGAAGCGTCTCATGTATCTGAAAGCTTTTCTGCTGCTTCTGTGGTTGTTACAATGTAAAATTGCAGCTTCATTTCCACACAAGAAGAAGATGACTAAAGTGCAGCTAAATAATGTGATGAGCTCTCTAACAATACAAATAGCTGGGTCAATTAATTTTAGCATCTCATTAAACTCTCTGCTTATTCAAGCTCTATGGGGTAGCAAGACTAACATTACTCTGAGTTTCACACACTTCCTTCCTTTTTTAATATAACCAGCCACAGGTTTTATTTCGTTTTCTTTGTGCGAATGGAATGTTACACTCTGAGTGTTACCCTCAGAAGTTATACTTCTCTCACAGTTGGAAGCTCAACTGTCAAGTACTCTAAATATGGCTTGAAGCTGACGAATCTAGTATATTCTTTGATCAAAACATAAATATTGTTTTGGACAATAAGTAGCTATGAAGTTAAAATTGGTTCAAATGTTTACTGGTGTTAAAAGGGAATGGGTGTCTGTAGCAAGGTTAAAAATGCCATAGGCTTTTCTCTAGTGTTAGAATTCATTTATCCATCCCACATTTGCTGCCTCTGGAACTATCAGAGTATTGTCATCAAGGCACGCATCTGACAATGCTTTCTGCCCTGTCCCCACCTTCAAGCCATTGCTTAGGCTCCTTTACAGGATGGACCAAATTTGCAACCAGTGTTGTGAACCTCCTGGTACTGCATAAAGTCCTATGTTCAGAAGGAGTTGCAGCAGGAGAGTTTGTGATTTA
>NW_015386598.1:84103-91531 GCF_001527695.2 Protobothrops mucrosquamatus | reverse complement strand
GAGAGAGAGAGAGAGAGAGAGAGAGAGAGAGAGAGAGAGAGAGAGAGAGAGAGATTGAATAAACCATACATAGATGAGACAGCAGTAGGTGGAACTGATGGAGTGCTACTACAACAGTAGACCTAATGAGATGAAGTGTATGAGGGAACTATGGATGGGCAGAAGACCTGCTTTCATATTAAAAAAACAGCTAGTTACCCAATGCTTCAACATAGTGAAAAAGAAGTTGTTATCACAACTTGAGATAAATTAACCACACATTACATCACATTCTTAAAAAGACTGGAAGAACAACTGTATGTGTAGCCAATCCCTGAAACTGGAACATCACTACTACTCTCTCCAATGCAAAGCATAACTGCTGATAAGAGGCATACGTTCATGGATAAATTGGTTACAATCAAGCCAAGAGACTGGTTACTAAGACTCAGCAGAGATGTACCATCAGATAGTATGCTAGAAGATGCAAATAGAGCCTTCACAACAATCCCTACTACCGCAAAAACTCAAACCAATGAAGTGAAATACCCCACAACCACTAAAATCCTGGAGATGTTTGGCTACACAATTGAGAAGAACATCAGTACATACCATGCCTGGAAAATAAGTTAGAGGCTAAGTTCAAGGCAACTCAGAGAGGTTAGTCAGCTGGTAGAATTACAGTAAGGTGGGAAGATTAGAGATAAGATTTAGCTACTGAAAAAGTACAAGGCTTGACTCCATCTGAAGCTCTTGAGGCTGCTAAACAAAGGCTCACAGCACTGGGTACCAGATTAAGGAGATACACTAGAGAACAAGAGGCCAAGAAGCTAAATGCCCCATTCTCCAAAGAACCATCCAAGGTGTAATTGTAACTGTAGTGCAATAACACAATAACATCAGTGTCACTAACAGCAGAAACTGAACAGTACTGGAAGAATATATGAAGAAAGAAGACACATAATACCAGTGTACTGACTGCAGGACCTGGGAACAGACAACAGCAGTCTCCCAGAATAGGAACCACAGTCACCATCATAGTAGCAGACATCAACAGTGGGTTAAAAAGAGTTGGCCCAGACATGATCCACACCTATTGATTAAAGAAACTAACAGCAGTGCATGAATGCCTAGCAGCACAGATGGACCAGCTGCTAGCAGCAGGCTCCCATCCAGACTGGCTAACCCAAGGAAGGACAATGTGGATCATGAAAGACCCTCACAAAGAAACAATATCACCCAATTACCAGCCAATAACCTGCCTCCCCACAACATGGAAAGTCCTTTCAGACAATATAGCCACCAAACTATAATACCATATAGGCCAGTACACAAGCACAGCTCTGAAGGACATTGGGAACAACACCAGAGACTCAAAACACCAGTTGCTCATAGATAGAGTAGTCACTCAAGATCAAGATCTAGACAGACCAATCACAGCACAGTGTGGATTGACAACAGGAAAGCCTATGATTCATTGCCACACACACATGGATTTGTGAATGCCTGGTGCTATACAAAGTCAATAGGACACTAAGAACATTCCTTAAGAACTCAATGGGACTGTGGAAAACAACATTGGAAGTCAACTCAAGATAGCTCACACAACTGGCCATCAAATGTAGCATATGCCAAGATGGTGTACTATCTCCACTGCTGTTCTGCAAAGATTTGAACTCCCTAGGTCAGATAATCATGAATACTGGATATGGATACAAGTTCAAGAGGGAAACTACTGTCAGCCATCTCCTCTACATGGATGAAATCAAGTTGTATGCAAAGAATGAATGTGACATTACTTGCTAATCCACCTGACATGGATCTACAGTGAGGACATTGGGATGTCATTCAGACTAGAGAAGTGTAGCCAGTCAAGAGAGGGAAAGTAGTCAAGACTGATAGGGTGGAATTACCAGCAAATCACATAGCAGACATACAGAATAGTTACCAGTATCTCTGTATCCCACAGTCACAAGGGAACCATGATGCGGAGGCAAAGAAGACAGCAACATCCAAGTACCACCAAAGGATCAGACAGGTTCTAAAGAGCAAGCTCAATGGGAAGAAGAAGATCCATGCCATCAACATGTATGTCTGCCAGTCATCAGATACTTTGCTGGTGTAGTGAGCTGGCCAAAGAAGGGCATGGAAGCTGCCAATGTGAAGATCTGGAAGCTACTCACAATGTACAGAGGTTTCCACCAAGGTCCACACCAGAGATTGTATACCAGCTGGAAAGAGGGTAGTTAGTGTCTGGTGAATGTCAAAACCGCTGTCATGGATGAAACCCAAAGCATCCAGGAGTACATCTGTAATATGGCAGCTAAAGATGCACTGCTGAGAGAATGCCTGAGGGAAGAAGATCAAGCAGAGGAAGTGCCATGGCAAAAAAGACCGTGGAATGTTCCATTAACAGATAGACGAGGTAGCAGACATTGGAAAGTCCTACCAGTGGCTGGAAAGGGAGGAACAAAAAGACAGCATTGAAACTGATCATAACAGCGTCAAAACAAGCACTAAGCCATAGAAGCAGGAATCTACTACACTAGGCAGGACTCAAGGTGCAGATTATGCAGAGAGGCCTTAGAGACAATGCATAGTGGCAGGATGCAAAATGCCGACAGGAAGAACATACACTGAACAACACAACTGAGTAGCTGGCATTGTGCACAAGAACATTTGCACAGAATATGGGCTAAACCCTCCTAAGTCTAGATGGGAGATCCCACAGAAGGTTGTGGAGAATAAGAAAGCTAAGATCCTGTGAGGCTTCTGGATCCAGATAAACAGGCAGGTAGGTACTGGCCAACCATCTAGACATTGTGGTAGTAGATAAGGACCAGAAGACAGCAGTGTTGATGTAGATGTAGCAGTGACAAGTGACAGCAATATCAGGAAGGAGTATGAGAAACTGGAGAAAAGTACCAGGGCCTGAAGGCAGAACTAGAAAGGACGTGGAAAGTAAAGGCCAATGTCATTCCAGTTGTGGTAGACGCACTCAGGGCTGCAACTCCAAAGTTGGGAGAGTGGCTCCAACAGATCCCAGGAACAACATCAGAGCTCTCTGGCCAGAAGTGTGCAATGCTAACAGCTAAGATCCTGTGCAGAACCCTCAAACTCCCAGTCTCTGGTACGGGACCCAAAATTGAGGAAGACACAGATCACCCAAACAGTGAGTAGGGAATTTATTTATATAATTTCTTATTGAAGGCTTATTATCCCTATTATTTTCCTATTATGTCATTTTTACCTAAATATAATGAAACAGCAGGTTTTTTTGACAGTTACCCATTATAGGCTATGAATACATCTTATTTTCAAAGTGAAACTCCAAATAACTTAAATTAAATAGCAACTTCAAGTTATATGTCTTTGAATCTTGAATTTGAATCAAATCAAAGGTGAATTGCATCTTAATTACTGGAATAGTAAAATGACTAAGAAAACTGGCAGCACCAAGAAACAAGACAAAAAAAAGAAGATTTGGACAGACCTATGTGCTAGCAGTGAGGACAAAGCAAAGTGTTTGACTATGTTGTTCCAGGAGAAGCCTTCGAAGGAACAGCCACCTGATTTGGGAAAATGACTGACAGAGGGGAGGTTCAACCAATATGCCAGTAATATTTTTTTTAACTACTGCTTTTTTTTCCCCCCACAGACTGGTATAGTATAACAGGGAACAGACTAGCAAAATAATTATACTTTTAGTTTTAATTCCTTGCATTTCACAATAAAAGTCTTTTATTTGCTCTTTAATCCCTCCCCCTTTTTTTAACTAGAGATCAGAATTAGTGCTGTTTGATATGCCATCATTTCAATTAAACTCTCTCAGCACTTTCCCTAACATTTCTTAAATGGAAATAAGCTATAACAGCACACATTCTTGTCTAGTCTGGTTTTTATTTTTAAAGTCTGTTCATCACTGAAAAAGCATAAGCAATATATCTTTGCTAGAGTAAACATTTCATTCAAAGGAAAGGGGCAGTAGAAAAGTTTTCACATTTTATTTATTTAATGAATGTTTATAGCCACTCCTCTCAACAAGTAATTCTGAGCAGCGAACAATATCAAAATAAAATAAAAATAAACATTGAAATACAAAGCTGTCAAGGAAATATCATGTTCTACAGTTGCTATCCAACCAATAAATGAATCCTTTCATACACATAAAGCCACAAGCCCTCGCACATTACTGGCACTGAGGATTTTAAAATATATTAAATAGTCTAACATATTACATTTCTGAATACTGTGAAAAAATATTTTCATTAAGTTCTTTACATGACTATCATTTTATAGAAATATTTGGTGAAATGTGCCATTCTGTTGATGCACGTTTAACCCAGAACAGCACAATGTGTCCAGCTATTACATCTATTTTAGGAATATGAAGAGTGGAGACTAAAAATAAACCTTTGTCATTTCAGAATATTCCTTATTAAAACCCTAAGACTAGCCAGGGGATTGTAATCAGCTCAAAAAAGAATGAAATATTATTTTGGTGAATATGTGTAAAACTAATGAATATTGCAGCATTTTATCATCTTTACTTATGAGCTAAACAGGCCTTACTAATAACAGCAAGGTAAATGGCATCCCATCATAGAGATGCTGATAACATGGTGTCTGTTACTCAAGGACAATAGCAATACAAAAATGATACATCAATAAGTTTCTTTTTTTAAGTCATGAAAGAATGTCAGAAAAATCCCAGAGATATTTTAGCACAAACTCAAAACTGTTGCAATGCTGCTTTGATTCTGTTCGATGCTGCTTCATGCTATCAAAGCTGATTCTCTCATTCTTCACCTAATCAAGGAGAAGAGTTATCACAGTTTGCCTTAATAAGACATAGTGAATACTCTCATAGTCTCACCTGGTTACCTGAAAAACACACTGAAGAACATATATACTTCCATAAAAATGTACTTTTTTGAAATACTGGGATGCAAAATTCATAACATCATATTTGTTAGGACAAATACATATACAATTTATAAAATTCAGAAAAGTAGGTACCATATTGCAATTTCCAATAGTAAAGAGACTCAAAAGAGGATATAAGGAAAAAAAATCTTATGTTGCACATTAAACATAGTGTATATACTTTTTGCAGCATTCAAAAGTGATGCAACCTGAATACATGTTGTACCCATTTAAAGATGAACACACAGAATACTATATTGCAGTCCCTATTTTAGAAAAGATGCTACTTATGGACAAAGTAAAGTTGCAGTAGTGCCCAACATTTAGATTTCCCAGAAAGCTTCTTGAAATCCTCTTCAGAAATGAAGATGGTGGGCAAATGGCAGCTTGTTCAATAGCTTGTCTGACCTTTTGCTCTTGATCCTGCTACCTGGGAAGTTGAAGAAGAACAAGAGCAAGAGAGAGAACAAGGAAATGAAGGAAATAGTAGATATCAAACAGTGAAATTTTATCAGTGAGGAAGGATGCCTATGTGTGTGTTTCTGTATGCATACTATATAGATACATACCTACATACACATGCTGGTGCACTTTTGAGAACTGATACAAGGTCATATCTGCTACCTAGTGCCCAAGATCCAATATATTGTTGTCTATATGCAAGGATTCACGTTTGCTGTTTTTTTCAATAGCATAACAATGGGATAGAAGGAATAAATAATATTTTAAGAATATCAAGAATGCCTGATAATCACCTTCAGGATGCAGCCTTAATTTAAGTGGGTGCTTGACATGTTCTATTTGTTCTCATGACTGCTCAAACCTGCTTAGAATTGCCTTCCACTGCATGCTGCTGGGCAAGATCAGTATTTGTGGGGAAGGTGACAGGAAATGGAGTACTGATCTAAGCAAGAGAACTTTTAATATAGGAATCTGCTACAATGTAGAAACATTTCATCACTTGGTTTTAGGTCTCCTCTGATTTGAGAAAGTTCCCCCTTAATTCTAAGGATGGTCTTCAATAATATGATTGCATGGCCATCACCTTAATATTTGTTTTTTTCCAATAATTCTATTAATGAGTATATTAAACAAGTAAGAATACAAAAAACTAATAAATACATTTTTAAAAACTGTATATCCTTAAAAAGAACATAAAAAACCAAACTATATAAAAAATTAGAAGAAACTTCCCACTTCATCTCCAACACAATAGTCAATATTAACATCTTATTGCTGACTCTAAGATATAATTAAATATTTCTTCATTCCATACCTCATCCCCTTTTCTATAAGCCCATCTCTAAATCTTGTTCTCTTTATTAATCAATAAAAGTAAAATAAAGGTTACAGAAGTAACAACTTAAATATTTATATCTGCAATTCCATTTAAACAGAATCTTGTCTTCAAGTAACCAAAGTTCAATCCCAATTAACAAGCATTATTGAAAACTTTATAAATTAATCATTACACTCCATTAGGCATTACCAAAAATAACTATTATCATTCAATCCCAGTCACACACAAAAAACATTAGACATCACCAGAAATAACAAACCATTATTTTAACTATAATCAAATTAACCCATTTTTTTCTGCTAATGATCTTAAGTCCCACAAATAAAGTTCCAACATTTGCTTTTCTACAGTCTATTTATCTCTTCTCTCATAGTTCTTGTCATCCAAGTAATTCCAGTGAATCCCTTATAGCAGGGGTGTCCAAACTTTTTTCAAAGAGGGCCAGATTGGATGAAGTGAACGTGCTGGAGGGCTGAACATTTTTCCGAACATTCTTTGAACCATTACAATTAAATGCAAATGAATTATTTTATGCCTCTTTCCTCTCCCTCTCTTTCCTCTTTCTCTCTCTCTCTCTCTCTCTCTCTCTCTTTCCTTTCCCTTTCCTCTCCCCTCTCTCTCTTTCTCTTTCCTCTCCCCCTCTTTCTCTTTCTTCTAACTTTCTCTTTCCTCTCTTTCTCCTTTCTTTCTTCTTTTCTTCTCTTTCCTCTTTCCTTCCTTTCTCTTTCCTTTCTCTCTTTCCTCTCTTTCCTTTATTTCTCTTTCTTTCTCTTCTCTTTCCTCTTTCTTTCCTCTCTCTCTTTTCTCAATCTTTTTTCTTTCCTCTTTTTCTCTTTCCTCTCCCCCTCGCTTTTTTTCTCTCTTTCCTTTCTCTTTCCCTCTCCTTTCTCTCCCTCTTTCCTCTTTTGCTCGTTCCTCTCTTTCCTCTTTTCTTTCTTTTTCCTCTTTCTCTCTTTCCTCTCTTTCTCTTCTTTCTTTCCTCTCCCTTTCCTCTCTTCTCTTTCTCTTTCCTTTCTCTCTTTTTCTTTCTCAATCTTTTTTCTCTTTTCTCTTTTTCTCTTTCTTCTCCCTCTTGCTTTCTTTCTCTTTCTTTTCTCTCCCTTTCCTCTCCCTTTCTCTTTCCTCTTTTCTTTCTCTTTCCTCTTTCTCTCTTTCCTCTCTTTCTCTTCTTTCTTTCCTCTCCCTTTCCTCTCTTCTCTTTCTCTTTCCTTTCTCTCTTTCTC
>NW_015386598.1:78969-83636 GCF_001527695.2 Protobothrops mucrosquamatus | reverse complement strand
GCCGCGGGAGAGCTCAGAAGGCCAAGCAAGGGCTGACACCAACCTGGAACTCTCTGGTCCAACGAGCCTTCAGGGAAGGAGGCTGGGTGACGCAGCACACAAGCGGCCGGACGGAGAACCGCCAAGGATTGATTGACTTCCGGGAGGGGCGGGTCCCAACTGCCGGGACACTTATAACCACAGGGCGGATGGTGGCTTGTGGCTGGGGTCAGGGTAACAGGGCGCAGGGCCAATGAGGAGCCCTGCGAGGGGGCAAGTCCCATGAGAGAGAGAGAGACAGAAGTGCAAGTGCCTCTGTCTCTCTCTCTCTCTCTCTCTCTCATGGGACTTGCCGGAGGGCCGCATTTATATAGAGCAGGGAGGGCTGTTCGAGGGCCGGATTAAACCAGGCCGCGGGCCGCAAATGGCCCGCGGGCCGGACTTTGGACATGCCTGCCTTATAGTCAACAATAAGTAAATAATCCATATCACTATTTTGCTTTATTGTTTGCCTTTTTAAATTTTTTAACTCATAATTCAATTATATTTGTAAATCCAGTAGATTCATCTCTTTCTAATTAACTTTTAAGCCCACATTAAACTCCACCTCAGTTTTATTCAATGGGACTTTTTCTTCTTCAATAACATTTTTTGGTTCTGTTGTAGAGTTAAATAGCATCAGAACTTCTTAGAGCCAAGCATCAAAAATTTTCTTTAAATTAGCCATCTGCTGCCCTCTAGTATCTAGACTTCAAAACTTATCATCTTGTGATGTAAGCAAAGAGATTTTCCCACGCAAGAGGACCCTTTTAATGAACTTTAACCTTTTCTTTAAATTCAAATTAATCTGTACCCTTAGTCCACATGAAAAAAAACTTTCCAATTTCAGCACATTAACCACTTTTTTAGTTTTATATTAAAGCAAACACAAAGCTATAGCCATATACGTTTCTTTCTTTCTAAACTGATTGAAGAGACTTTCACTCAACAAAAACCAAACTTGATATCCTGAAGGTTTTTAAATCTTAATAAATGTAAGCAAAAAAAAAAGTTAGCTCTAAAGCAGGGGTGTCAAACTCAATTTCATTGAGGGCCACATAAGCATTATGGTTGCCTTCAACGGGCCAGATGGGGGTGGCTGGATAGGCATGCTTGGATGGTTACAGCTGGGTTGCCATGACTAGATAGGGGTGGGTGGGTGGGTGTGGCCAGGTAGGTGCAGCCAGCCCAGCCCTGCTTCCCCGAAGGGGCGCCTGGCTGCGCTTACCTCCTCCTCAAGGTTGCTGCTGCTGTGCTTGCTCTCCTTGGCCAGGTTGCTCATGGTGGGTGCAGGAGGTTGGTGGTGGGGTGAGGCTCATGAGTGCCACTCCGAGGTGGCTGCTTTGCCTGGTGGGCTGTGATGGTGGCTTCCCCTCCAGACTTGCGAGCTTCCCAGGCTAGAGGAAAATGGAGGGGCAGCAGGGCTCATGCTGGATGGGGCTGCAGCTGCTGGTGCCACCGCTGTGGGGGTGAGGTGAGGCAGATGGCAGGGCGAGAGTGCCTGGCTATGGGGCCCCAAGGTGCACAAGTGTAGTGCAGGTGGGGCAGGGCCAAGCATGGCTTATGGGACACCCTGGGCTCACTGCCAACCCCAGAGCACTTGCTGCCTCCTGTCCAGGGGGAGTGCCTGTTCTGTTCTGAGCATTGGTAAGGCATTGAGACAAAGCAGGAGTAACAACAGTTGCTTCTTTATTCAATCTCCAACAGAACAACACAAAATGGCGCGGATCCCTTTTATACCCTTCTGCAGGGAGCAGCATCAACCAATAAATGTAACGTATTTTTCCCGCCTTGCACATGCGCAATAGGCTGGAGACAGCCTGTCTGGCCCGGGCAGCCTTGTGGTCTGCCTGGGACTCCCTGCAGCTTCCTGCACCTGCTGTGTCAATCACAGCCCAGGACATAACACCCCTCCCCTCTTATTTCAAAACACATAGAACTTACTATTTTACATTACTACAAATCTAACACCTTTTCAATTCTTTTGAGCGTGTTCTGATTTCTAACGAGCACTTAAGCCTGCCCACCTACTAACAGGAACTTCACACAGTCCTGCAGATACTTTGGTGGGCCTCTGGCCTGCTCTGATCTTCTTGGAGCGCTTGCAAGTGCCCGGTCTACAAGCTTGCCTGCCAGGCTCAGCAGACCAGGACTTTGATGCCCACTAGGTACAGGTGAACCCACATCATGCTGACTGGCCGCGTCCTGTAAACCCAGACCAAAGTTCCTTGGTGGGGTGGAATTCCCCAGATCCACAACAGACCCCTATTGGGAGCACTGTCCCATAGGCACAAGGCCAGCAGACAGAGTGGCCTGAACAGCCGGTTGCGTGCAATGTCCCATGGACCCAGGGCCAGAGTCAGGAGCCACCTCATTGGCAAAACGCCTATGTGCAGAGTGCAGACCCCTGCTTCTGCAGGAAGACTGAGATCCACGATCATGATCGTGGTCCTCCTCCCCCCAGAGAACAGAGTCAGGAGCGGAAAGGTGACTGGGTAGTCTCCAGCACAGCTGGTCAATGTGCCGACGCAACACATGACCATCTTCCAGGGCCACTTCGTATGACAGCGGCTCAGTGACTTTGCAGACCACTGCTGTCACCCAGAGATGTCCAGATCCATAGTTCCTTGCCCAAACCGAATCGCCCACCTGTAGTCTCCTAGGTGCCCGTAGCTGTGACACCTGTGAAGCCACCCAGTCTGGGTGCAATCTGTCCAGTTTGGTAATGAGACGGCGACCCCAGCGGAGTTCAGCTGGGCTTTTCCCAGTAGCTGTGCAAGGTGTGGTGCATTGGCAAAGAAGAAAGTCAGCTAACCTGTGATGCCAGCTCCCGTGAGTGAGCCGCTTCAAGGCGTCTTTGGTTGTGCACACCATGCGCTCAGCTTGGCCGTTGGAAGCTGGATGAAAGGGTGCCAAAGTAGCATGGCGGATCATGTTGGCCTGTAGGAAAGCCTGAAACTCAGAAGAAGTGAATTGAGGGCCGTTGTCGGAGACAAGAACATCTGGGAGCCCATGGGAGGCGAAGATCTCCTTTAACACCTGGATGGTCCTGGCAGTCGTCGTAGTGGACACTGGAATGACCTCTAGCCATTTAGAGTGACTGTCCACAACAATGAGGAAGAATTGCCCCTGAAAGGGGCCAGCGTAGTCGATATGAACCCTCGACCAAGGAGCATGTGTGTCCTCCCACCTGTGTACCGGAGCCTGTGGCATTTCAGGCCTAGACTGTTGGCAAACGTGGCACCCCTGGACCTGGGTCTCAATCTCCCTTATCAAGCCCAGGCCACCAGAGATAGCTGCGCGCAAGAGCCTTCATCCAGATAATGCCTGGATGTCCCTCATGCAGAGATTGCAAGGCTCTAGTCCTCAATGAGATTGGGATTACTACCCTGCTACCACACAGGACACAACCTTTAAAGGTGGATAACTCATGCTTCCGTTTCCAGAAACTCTGGAAATTAGTGCCAGGACACGTCAGGCCATCCTGACAGCACCCATGTCAACACATGTGTTAGCATGTGATCATTGACTGTTTCTGCAGCCACATCCCTTGCATTGAGGGGAGACTCAGGCAAATCCTGGATAGCTAATATGTGGTTAGCTGGAGCAGGATCTGATTCTACAAGCTGTAGAGGCAACCTGCTAAGGCCATCTGCATGGCCCATTTCTTTGCCTGGTTTGTGAACCAGTGAGTAGTCATATGCAGACAGGAAAATTGACCACCTCAACATTCTAGGAGAAATTATGTGTGGGGTTTGCTTATTTGTTGTAAACAACCCCAGCAGTGGCTTATGGTCTGTAAAGACCGTGAAGTGGCAACCATACAAAAAGTCATGGAACTTTTTTATGCCAGCCACTATGGCCAAGGTTTCTATGTCTATCTGTGCATAATTACGCTCAGCAGATGACAGAGTCCTTGAATAGTAGGCTATAGGAACTTGTGTCCCATCAGCCTTGAGGTGACTTAAGACAGCCCCGATCCCATAAGGGGATGCATCGCAGGCTATACACACTGGCAGCTGTTCATTGAAATGAGCGAGAACAGCATTTGAAGACAACAATGCCTTGACCTCTGCAAAACTCCTTTCGTGGACTTGTGTCCACTTCCATGGAGCCTGTTTGTCCAAGAGCCAGTGTAACGGCTCTGCCACTGCAGCTTTGTGAGGGAGGAAAGAATGATAGAAATTTAGAAGCCCAAGGAAAGCTTGAAGCTTGCTCTTCGACTTGGGGCTTGAGGCCTGCTGAATCGCTTTGAGCTTAGATTCAGCAGGATGGATGCCTTCTGCATCTATACGAAACCCCAGGAATTCAGTGGAAGTGACTCCAATTTTGCATTTGTCTTGCTTTAGTTTCAGCCCCGCTTCGCGGAAACGCAGCAAAACGGACCAAAGCCTCTCAGCCAAGCTTTTGGGTGATTCCCCTGCAATTCCCCGCTCCCTCCTTCAGTTGGGGGGAGGGGGGGACCCCCTGGAGGGGAGGGCCGAGGATTTTGCTCAATATCTGCATGACAAAGTCGTTCGGATCCGAGAAGGCTTGGACTCCGACTGGTTAGCCCAGGGGGAGGAGACGGAAGCAGGTCTTGAGATGGTTGTATGGGAGGAGTTTGACTCTGTTGCTCCCGAGGACGTGGACAGGGTCTTGGGGAGGCT
>NW_015386598.1:67769-77214 GCF_001527695.2 Protobothrops mucrosquamatus | reverse complement strand
AAATAAATAAATAAATAAATAAATAAATAAATAAATAAATAAATAAATAAATAAATGAGGACATCATCGAAATATGGGCAAACTCCCGGAATGCTACAGAGCATTCGCTCCATAACGCTTTGGAAAATGACAGGGGCTATGTTAACCCCAAACTGCAGTCTTCTGACTTTGAAATACAAAATACTCTGACTTTAATATACAAAACTATCCCTTCTGATCTAATTCAGATGATATGCATTGTTGCATAGCTGTCCTAATTTTTATTTTAGTTTGGATCAAAAATCTAAAAAAATAACCCTCTCAATCTCTGAAATGGGAAAAATACCTGTATATGATGATGTTATCTGCTTTTTTTTTCATCAGAATAGCACAAGATTTTCAGGAAATTTAGTTCATTATTCATTTTTATAGAAATAAGTGGAGATTATTAAATCATTTCCATGTTGTTCTCAAAACCTTTGCCAGCACAATTTTGTTAAGCCTCAATTAATTTAGTTATTTATCCCATAGTACTTTTGAATATATTAGTGTATTCCTACCAACAGGGGCAAAGTAGGACTGGGGAGATACTACTTAGAAGGATAAAATATAAGAAAAATACTTCCATATCCATCCATCCATTCATTCATTCATTCATTCATTCTGTCTGTCTGTCTGTCTGTCTGTCTCTCTCTCTCTCTCTCTCTCTCTCACACACACACACACACACACACAAACACACAAACACACAAACACACACACACACACACACACACAATATATATATATATATATGAGTGCTTTTTGAACACCCTGTCAGCCTAAATATGGGGGAGAGAGAAGTCTTTTGCCTGCATCAGCTCAATCCAAAGCCATCCACAGGCAGCAGTCGCTGGATTGAGCTGATGCAGGCAAAAGACTTCTCTCTCCCCCATATTTAGGCTGACAGGGTGAAGTTTTTCGTGAGTAAGAGAAGGGGACAGAGAACATCGATTGTTTCACTCTTTCTCGGACACCGTATCTCCTGATTACGAAGACGAATTGTACGTCTGTCGGGTCCAAGCTTAGAGCCTTCCCATACAGACTGACTACAAAACCAAACAAGGTTAGAAATAGCTATCTCAGTACTCCCTTAATTCTTTGTTAGCATTCACACACATGGAGTATACTCTAATAATGCTGATGCTGAATTAATGAATTATTTTCATAAATTAACCATGGAGTATAAATAAGTAAAAATTAACATATTGAAAATTATTACTTTAAGTGGAATAAACACATGGTATATATAATAAGTAAAAGGGTGGAAGGAAAAAAGGACATAAAAGGATAGGACTGGAAAATTGGATAAATTAACTGAAGGAGAGTAAGTGAAAAGATTTAACTGAGAAAGGAAATGTTAATTAATTAGAAAACATGTTTTATTTGTTGCAATAAAATATGCCATTATGCAGAGAAGCATGCAAAAAAGATGTGTTATGATCATATTGAAAGTGGAAACACACATAAACATATCCCTCTTTGTGATATTATCAGTCACCCAAAAGGCTGATATTAAGAATGGATCTGTTGATCCCTGAACCCAGGACTTCCTTTTTTAATTCCTCTCCCTCCTTTGCCTGCCCAGGCTTTTTAAAAAGCAGCAGAATTCCCCAAAATATTGTTTTCCTTTTTGGAGCATGGCATTGCCAGCATACTTTGAACTCTTAAACTATTTATTGGTAATGAAGTACCCACAGAAAATGGGGAGAAGGTAAATTAGATATTTTGTCTTTAAGTTAAAATTACCCCAGATAATTCCTTACAAAGTCAGATTGGAATTTCATGCCACTTGGAACTTAGGCCTAATTTTTAATCTGTCAGAAGAGGAAATATATTACATATATGGGATCTGATCATGTTGACTGTGTTAAAATTTAAATTCTTCCCTTGCTTTAGCCATTTTTGGAGCTCACTGTGCTTGGCTCTTGAATTGTTCTACAGATATACAATTGATTCAAACATTAACATGAGATCCTATAAGTGCGATGAACTACTTGGTTTTATATAGCAGAACATTTTAAGTAAAACAGTTGGTAAGCAACAATCCTCAGTGGTCTATGAAACTCAGTAAATGGTTGCAGTTTTCAGGTCAGTCTCCCAAGAGAGACACAAAATCTCCTAAAGTTTCCTAAGTTTGCTGTGAGTTATTCAGTTTCCAAATAAGGACATTAAAGACTAAAACAGTGAGTGGTGCTATCGCACATTGTCAGAAATGGAAACGATTATCTATAACAAAAAAGTTATGTGGAAGAATTTATACAATGTTAATAAGTGTTTTAGCATGGAACTCCCAAGCATAGTCAAGAGTATAAACTGTAGTAGTAAATATTTAGCTAGCAAGTAGGCTTCAAGAGGAAGTTGTTTTTTCACTGTATTAGACAGAGCAAGATGCAAGTTGAAGTGGCTTGGCTGTTAGAGCCAGTGAAAAGTTTTGCGCAGCATACATCAGACCCACTACCTTTGTTTTTGGAGTTTTCTTTGTAACCAATCATATTTCTACACATCTGTGGCCTTTTTTTTTGTTCCATTATAAATATAGCTTACTGCCTTTGTTTTAGAGTTCTGCCCATAGAATGATGCTGAACATGTCCATGTATGCTTCACCTGGTTTTGCAAGCCCATCATAAAGAATTGTTTGGAGGCTGAATTAATTTTGTTTCCTCCTTGAGTAGACAAAAGAAACCTCATCTTGAGAAGGAAGAGAAAACTTGTAAGTGGAGAAGTTCCCCTTTACAGATTTTTTCTAATAATTATTGTTTCTTTTGTGATTGGACCCAGACTTATTTATGGTTAGAGAGGTCTTTGTGAAATCAGTAGTGATTTGATTCTTTTTCTTGTCTGAGCTAAAAAATGGATCCCACATTTTGAAATATCAATTTCATTCAGTCTTGAAAGAATCACTGAACATTATTGTACCAGGAAGAGAAGGAATAAAGTTACCTTTGTGCTCCTCCCCCAAGATGGCTGCTGAATAGTCCTGCTGACAATCTGTTGATTTTGGTGTCAAAGCTGGTTCTTTGATAGTGGTGATCCCTAGATTTGAATAGGAGCACTTAGGAATAACCCAAGACAATGACTTCCCCCCCGAGAGGAATAAAACATCAAATTTCTTTGAGTAGCTAGGTAGAAAGAAAAGACTAAACAGGTAATTTCCATACAAATTACACTTTTTTCCTTTCCCTTTCTAACATTTTTTTTACTGTATTTCAGGCTTTCTTTTGCACAATGTAATAATTTTTCCATCTTCCCCAGTTTTTGAACCTAAATCTTCTTGAAGAGTTTTAGATTAGCATTTTCAAAGTTTTATCCAAGTTGATGTGTTCCAGACTTTCACATATCTACTATGGGTTAGTTTTTCTAACTAATACTTAGGTTATCTTGTTATACAGGTAAAATGTACAAGGGCTTCTGTTGGACTTGTGGCATTATGGTGGAATTACTTTGAATGGCTTATTTTATTTATCATTTCATAACATACTGACCTTTCCTAATTTGGAAACCATTGTTTTTCTGCAGACATGGTATTCTGATCATCCTCTCTACAGGGGCAAGTGAATAATCTCATTTCAGAAACATAAAATTGCTTTCCACATGTAAGGAATTCATAATCACAAAGTTAATGTGTATCTCCTCTAAACATACCAAAATGTAAATTATGGAAAAAATAATGTAATTATGGAAAAAAGAAATAGCCTATGGAAAATAGAAAATAAAGATTGGAACATAGGAACATGGAGAAGTAATCTCTCATATCTGAGAAGACAGCCTACTGGAATCTGTAAACTGGGCTACTGAATAAGTATGCATAGAATAGGTACTTTAAGTCTAATATACTAAAAGTGATGCTATTGTTTTATTTCACTTGTTAAGTATCCCTGGAAAGAAAATTTTGGCTGACCCTTATTATTTATGAATAATAATTATGAATTTTTCTTTAGAATACCATTAAGATCTACTGGTTCCATCCAGCACAGGAATAAGACATGCTGTAAATGAAAGTTGGAATCTGCCCAGTGCATGACTTTGCATATTTGCAGTTTATTATTTTGATGTCCATTTTATTTTTATTGGAGGCAGAGGTGAAAGGATTGCTTTTTATTTTATACTGATCTTCATTTTTAGCTACCCAGAGTTTCCAGGAACCGGTGTCATACAAATGCAGTAAATAATATAAATAAGTAAATAAAATGCTTATTATAAATGTAAAATGTATTCATGTATTCTTTTCAGGGTTTTCTCTATCATTTTTTGGAAAATATAAATATTTTTTTAGTCTGTGTTCAACTATTTGGATGAAACCAGCAAAGGACACACAGGGCATCCAGTCTATTAAAATAGAGGACATTTTATAATTGCCATAATTCATATATGTATTTATGTATACATAAAGTATTCAAAAGTCCAGCTACTTTAAAATAAAAAGAGTATTCTTAAAATGTCCTGCATTAGATTTTGGAATAAGACCACTAATTCATACTGACCAAATGACATTTGAAGAAGCACAGGGTATTTGCCAGTGGAATATTTTGGAATATATTTGCCTTTTTACCGACCACACCAATAATCTGGATTAAGCTTCACTTTATTTTCCTGAATACAATATATTTTGTTGCTAACCTTGAATTCTATTTGAAAGTTTCCTTGGATTTTGTCTGAATTGGGATTCTTAGCCACAGGTGGAAATATATTTCATGGAATTCAGGTCTGTCCATACACAACTACACCCAGAGGCATTTTGCATTACTATGCACTCATTCTCATGTCCTCCTACCTGTGGTGTAAAGATGGCTCCCTAACCATTTTTAAAGGACATAGCCTCATTAAGTCTCATCCCCAAACAACTGCAGAGACAGCCTTCAGATGCTCTAGTTTTAAATTAGTGTTTTCTCTTGATACAAGCCTATACCATTTAGACATTTTATGATGCTTCATTAATTATGTTGATAGTGTGGTCAGATGCAAGGCTCATACCATTAACTAATGGGTGATCACTAAATAGCATCACTGTTTGAGGACTCAACCCAATCCACTCTGTTGCAGCCCCACTGGAGCTGAGTGATTGATTTCATAGACTCCCCCTGGAAGAAGACACGCAGACACCTAGAAAAGAAGTGTCATCAAATGTCCCTAAAATGTAGCATCAATAAGTGCTTCTGTGACAGGTAGACAAATACCCCAAACCTCCCTATGAAAAAAAGGCATTGGTGATAGGAGATTCAATTCTCAAGGGAACAGAACCAGCCGTCTGTAGACCAGACAGTCAATTGAGAGAGGTATGTTGTCTCCCTGGAGCAAAAATCAAAGATGCGGCTGAGAACCAAAATAATAAAACCCACAGATTACTATCCTTTTCTACTACTACACCTAGGGACGAATGATACAAAAATGAATCTGAGAACAATATTGAGTGATTGCAAACAGCTAGGCAAGAAAGTTAAGGAATTAGATGCATAAGTAGTTTTTTCATCTGTACTACTAATGAAAGGTCAACATCCAATAAGAGAACAAATGATTGTAGAAATAAACTACTGGCTAAAGGGTTGGTGTTGCCAAGAGAACTTTGGATTCCTGGACCATGGTCTGCACTGCCTCCACGATGGGCTTTTGGCAAGGGATGGGCTGCACCTCACAAAAACCAGGAAGAATGTTTTCAGAAAATCACTGGCTCAACTTATCAGGAGGATAAGTTAAACTAAAATTGAGGGGGGAGGGTGATCAACCTCTAGGATTTGCAGGACCTAATTCCAAGCAAAATCCCCAAGAACACAAATCAAATAATGAGATAAGGAGATATGGGAAGGAAGAGAAACTCAAACACCAAATAGGAGAAGCATACCTAGAGTCAGACATAAATATCTCAAGTGCCTATATACAAATGCTCAAAGTTTGGGGAACAAACAGGGTGAACATGAATTATTAATACATGAGGGCAGATATGATATAGTTGCAACTGCCAAAACTTGGTGTGATAAAACCCACAACTGGAATGTACTGATAAAAGGATACAAACTGTTCAAAAGAAACAGACCCCATAAAAGAAGAGGTGGAATTGCATTATATGTAAAAGACCACCATATTGCTACAGAAATGCATGAAACTGAAGACAAAAACCTTCTAGAATGCATATGGGTCAATATAAAAGAAAAAAAGAATGACATTGCCATAGGTGTATACTACAGGCCACCCAAAGAAGCAGAAAAAATAGATGTACCTTTTGATAATCAACTAACAAATATATGTGGGAAACACAGTACAATAGTAATGGGGACTTTAATTACCCTGATATCAACTGGAAGACTAATCCTGCATCAAGTGAGAGATTGAACCGTTTCCTAACCAACCTAGCTGACAACTTCAATGTCCAAAAGGTAGAGGAGGGGACCAGAGGGACAGCCATATGGGACTTAATTCTTACTAACAGAGTAGAAGTGAGTGATAGAAGGAGTTGAAATTACAGGAACCTTGAGTGAGAGTGACCATGTCATATTGGAATTCAACATAATGCAAACACAAGCAATAGAACATAAGCATACCAGACTCTTAGATTTTAAAAGAACTGATTTTAACAAAATCAGAGAGAGCTTGGGAAAGGTTCCTTGGATGAAAATCCTACAGGGAAAACAACTCAAGAAGCTTGGAAACTTTGAAAAATATGATCATAAAAGTCCAGTCCAGCACAATACCACTGAAAAAGAAAAACAAGTCAAGAAGAAACCAGCATGGTTGCACAAGATCTCTCTGAAAGACAAAAACGATAAGTACAAAAAAATAGAAAGAGGGACACATAACTAAGGAAGAATGTCAGCAGAAACCAGAACCTGCAAAATGAAGTCAAAAAAGAAAAGGCTCAGAATGAACAAAGATTTCACAAAAGTCAAAGATAATTTAAAAGAGTTTCTTTCAAAATATGAATAACAAGAAAAAGCCAAGGAAACAATCAGTCCACTAAAGAGAGAGGATGGCAAGGAAGTAACAGGCAGTAGAGAGAAAGCAGAGCTGATTAACTCATTCTTTGCATCAGCCTTCATGAAAAAAGAAACTTGCCCAAACTACCAAAAACCTAACTGTAAAAGACACACTAGAAATAAAAATTAAAATAAGCAAGAAAATAGTAAGAGAAAACCTGTCTAATCTTGATGAATATAAATCACAAGGACCTGAAGAAGATGGCAAGGAAGTAACAAGAAATAGGGAGAAAGCAGAACTGCTTAACTCATTCTTTACATCAGTCTTCACACACAAAAAAAATTATAGCACAACGTAAGAAAAGAAAATACTGCAAAAGACAAACTAGAAACAAAAATTAAAATAAGCAAGAAAATGGTAAGAGAACACCTATCCAACCTTGATGAATATAAATCACCAGGACCCAACAGATTACATCCCAGAGCTCTGTAGGAGCTGGCAGATGTTATCTCAGAACCATTGCACCATATCATTTAAAAATCTTGGAGCACCGGGGAAGTACCTGAGGATTTGAAAAGAGCTGATGTGGTTCCCATCATCAAGAAAGGGGAAAAAAACAGACCCAGGAAACTACAGACCAATCAGTCTAACATCACTTGGGAAGATATTGGAAAAGATAATCAAAAAACAGATCTGCAAACATCTAGAAATAAATAAAGTTCTCACCAATAGCCAGCATGTGTTTGTTAAAAACAGATCATGCCACACCAATCTTATGTCATTCTTTGACAAAGTGACTAAATTAGTAGACCAGTGAAATGCTATGGACATAGTATACTTAGACTTAACTAAGGCATTCAACAAAGTAGACCACAACCTACTTCTTGATAAGCTAGAAAAAAGTGGGATAATTAGCATCAACACCAGATGGATTTGTAACTGGCTGACAAACCATACTCAATGAGTAGTCTTTAATGGTGCTATATCTACGTGGAGGGAAGTAAGCACTGGGGTACCACAAGGTTCTGTCTTAGGCCCAGTACTCTTCAGTATCTTCATAAATGACTTGGATGAGGGAATAGAAGGGGAACTCATCAAATTTTCAGATGACACTAAGCTGGCAGGAATAGACAGCACCCTAGATGATAGGCTCTCGACAGACTTGAGCACTGTGCCCTATCCAGTGGTGGGATTCAACCGGTTCACATCAGTTCAGCAGAACCAGTAGCTAATTTTTTTTTGCCCAGGACCAGAACGGACTTCTGGAAGTGGCATCCACACAGAGAACCAGTTGTTCACATATTTGAATCCCACCACTGGCCCTATCTGACAAAATGAAATTCAACATAGAGAAAAGTAAAGTCTTATAATTAGGCAAGAAAAACCAAAAGTACATATACAGATTAGATAAAACCTGGCTTAATAGCAGTAACTGTGAGAGGGATCTTTTATGACTGTGCTGGCTCAGGAATTCTGGGAGTTGAAGTCCATGAGTCATAAAAGAGCCAAGGTTGACTACCCCTGCTCTAGACAAATCTAAAAGCAGCTGTTTATTTTCAATGCAAGATTGCTCTTTAGTCTTTGTTCTACCAGAGAAAACCACACAACAACTTTAATAACTCATAAGACCTGGCCATTAAAAGGTTTATAGCAAGGACACTTTCAAGTGGTGCCCCAAGCTTTCTCATCTAAAATTCTCCACATGTCTTTCTTAACTCTTGGATTGATACTGGAGGATCAACTAGCAGTACTGCTTAAAGAGCAGTATTTGTCTTTGGAAAGGGAAATGTGCTTGTTGATCCCTCTGCTAGCTGTAATTACTCTTGTACTCTTTCTAATCAAACACCTCACAAGTCCATAAAATAGGCAAATGTGTCAATGATTCAGATCTTCTTGATTAAGCATGGCATAAAAATGTTTTAATACTGCATTTATTAACATCATGGGTACTTTATGTTTAAAACTGCAGTTCTCATTGAACAGTACAAAGTATCAAGAAGGCAAATTTTGAAAGCAGTAAATCTTTTTGATAAATATAGTATCTAACAGTCCTAATAATTGCAGACTGTACTAATTACTTTAAGGAGCTACACTCCAATAATATACTTAGTAGACAACAACTCTCCTAGCTTCAGGGCTTTGCTCATTAAGTTAAATTAGTATGATGAATTGAGAAGGTTATTTGGTTACATCCACAGTTAACAGAGCTTGTATATCACAGTGTAGAACTGGGGTGAGGGCAGAACTGAGTTCAGTAAAACATACTAATAACAAAAATTATGCCCATTCATTATGAAAAAAACACAAGAGAAATTATATTGGTCACTCATGCCCTTGTGACTTCCCGCCTGGACTACTGCAATGCTCTCTACATGGGGCTTCCCTTGAGGAGCACCCGGAGGCTCCAGTTGGTCCAAAATGCGGCCGCGCGGGCGGTGTTGGGAGGGACTCGTCACTCCCACGTTACGCCGCTTCTGCGCGAGCTGCATTGGCTACCGGTGGCCTTCCGGGTGCGCTT
>NW_015386598.1:54704-67644 GCF_001527695.2 Protobothrops mucrosquamatus | reverse complement strand
TAATAATAATAATAATAATAATAATAATAATAATAATAATAATAATAATAATAATAATAATAATATACAATGCATATTTATACTTTTAAATGCATCTGAGAGACTACCAGGGTTTTCCCCAGCAGCTAATCCTAAATATTTCTTGACTGTCATATTGGATGTTGGAACTGAAAAAATAGGTACAATAAGAATTGAGCTATGGTGGCACAGTGGTTAGAATTCACTATTGCAGGCTAACCCACTGCTCACTGCCAGGAGTTCGATTCTTACCGGCTCAAGGTTGACTCAGCCTTCCATTCTTCTGAGGTTGGTAAAATGAGGACTCAAGATTGTCGGGGCAATATGTTGACTGACTCTGTAAACCACTTAGAGAGGGCTGTAAAAGCACTATTAAGCTGTATATAGGTCTGTGCTATTGCTGTTCCTATTGCTAACCAGATCTGATGAAACCTAGAATAAAGTCAGAACATATAATCAATTTAACTAATTCACACTTAACTCTGGGGCTGCTACTCAGGTGATTTGATACTTGTGCAACAGCTTTCAGAGAAATATGAACAGAATAGCTTTCAGAGGATATGTTAAGAACACAGAGGTCATTTTATTTTTCAAGACTTTTAATTAAAGAAATCAACTGGAAAGAAAAAAATGTCCAAGGACATTACAAACATTTGTTTCCTGTTAGTTTGCTCTACATTTTCCCCTCTTTTTATATGCCTGTCCTCAAACATCCCAACTGTTTGCCTTTTCACAAAAAACATATGCCTTAGAATTGCAGAAGGGAAATGGTTTTTCCACTAAGAAGCTCAACTCTGTAGTGTTTTGGAATGAAGCTGAAGTAAAATAACTTAAAATAATTAAAGAATCAATGAATTTTTTTCCAAGCTATATCACTTCACACTGCCTATGAGAGATTGCATGTTTTAACATTTTCCTAAGTGCTTCCTGCCCATCTAGCTGCTATTAACCAAGCATATGAATTTTGGGTGGTGCCTCTATTTGTGGAATTCTCTTTTCTGAAGAGAATAGATCCTACTAGAGAAGGCTGTAAAGCACTGTGAAGAGGTATGAAAATCTAAGTGCTATTACTATTGCCAATAATCATTTTTGTTTAATTGTCATTTCTCTTCTAAAAAAAGACTTCTTGGGCTGACAGCTATAAAGGTATTTTAGGAGAACGTCCATTCCAAATTGTCACTAGGGAACATCTAATAACATGGTTTTTGAAATCTACATGAATGTTAATTTTGTCATACCACAAATAGCAACCAAATCTTGCATCATGTCCCTTCCAGATTCAACAGGGGAGTTTTTAAAGTCACTTTAATTCCTTTCATCAAATGGTGTCATATTCTTGGAGTCAGGTTTTCTCTGTTTTCTTTGTGGCAGTGCCTGCCCTGTACAATACCATCGCTCCAGAAGTCCAGATAGCCCTGAACATTTTTATCTTTTGTAAGGTTCTGAAGCCCTGGCTATTTCTTCAGGTATTTGGGCAGGGTTTACTAGCAATGTGATTTTAATAATTTGGGTTTTTTACTTTGGGCATTGTGCACTGTATGACATTGTTGTTTAAATCCTTTTCCACTGTCCACAGTCACTGTTGTGACAGGGATGGCCATATAATCATTTAAATAAATAGGTTACCTACGACAGAAATTAAATGGGACAGCACAACCCTATTAGTTTTCCTGGGTCTTGCAGTGGTACCATCCAATTGCATTATTCTGAGCCATATGCTCTCTGAGCATCACCATTTTTCATAGTTTTAGTTCTTCCTGTCAGGGTATACCCCAGAGATACTGAACAATTGTTATTGAATGCCAAGGTAATTGAGCTATGATATTTCAGAAGGGTTTCACTTTTCCCTATGCTGTTTAGGAACTCCATGAAAACATTAGAAATGGGTTGTCATCAGTATGCTGTTGACTCACAGCTCTTCTGCTGCTTAGCATCTCACTTGAAGAATATTAGCACCCTTGAAAGTTGCTTAAGCTTATAATGAACTGGCCAAGGGGGAATATCCATTTCAGATGGAATGTACTGTTGGTAAGGAGAAAGCTGGACTTGGGCATTGAGAGGAAATCTGTTTTCTATATTGGATTGCACTCCCTCAGGAAAAGCAGATTTTCAGTTCTGAAAGGTCCCTTGATTCTAAGATGACCCTAGACTTGCAGGCAAGAGCTGTAGCAAGAACACAATGGTACAGCTATGGTTAGTGCATCAGTTGCAACCTCCCTGGTTCAGTTGGACTTTGCCACAGATAATCATACCTTGGCTATATTGTGTTTTGGCTGTTACAATAGACTTTACCTGAGTGAACCAGAGCAAGATCTGAATTGGTTGCCCAGTTGCTCAGTGGATATAAGTTAATTTAGTGGTGTTGCTCTTTAAAGTCATAAATAGCTTAAAGCCTGGCTATTAGGGGTTCTCCCTTCTTGAATCTGGTTAATTTGATTCTTTTATCCAAAGAAGAGAATATATTTAATTTTATTTCTATTTGGAAATTGCTTCCGGATTTCGTGCTTGCAATTGAAACTTTGATTTTGTTTTTGCTGATTAGATAAGTTTATTGCTATATAAATGGCTAGTATATACTGTTGTGTAAAAGTAAAAAGTTGAGGTGGTAATGTTGTTATCTTCTACTGTGCTAACAAGAGTTGGAAGTGGTTGCTTTTTTCTTTCTTTTCCCCTCTTTACTCCATATTTTCTCTTTTCCCCTCCCCCCGTTTTCTATTACTTTTTTACATTTCTCTTTGTATTTTATACTTTGATAAACTAATAAAAATGTATTTTAAAAAGAGGTTCTCCCTTCTTGAATTTTCTCAGTTACTTAGATCAGGAAGAGGGGTCTTCATGATGATCTCTCTGCTGCTTGAACTTGACAATCTGCTATGTGGATAAGAGCATCTTCTGTGTAGCTTCTGTCCTATGGAATTAACTCATCAAGGCCTTTAGGATCCAATATGAAGCAAAATGGCAAAAATTTTAAAAAATTTTAACTGAATTGAATCAATGACACTACTTCTGATTTTACTATTATGTTTTATAGTTGTAAGATGTTTGCAGTATTTCATGGAAAGAAAAGCAAGGAAATGGTTTATTACTATTAATAACAATACAGACATTTTGAAATAGTTTTCAAGGGAAACATGTTGGAAACATAATGAAGAACACTTAAGGGAGCCTCAATTAGGAATATGAATATAAAGCAGCTAAATATCAGGGCTGTCTTCTTTAGAGTCTCATCTTTTAGTTGCAGGAAAATTGCTCTTAGTATAATTAGTACTTCTTTTAGACAGCAGTTCTTTATGGTTTGCTCTGCTAATGATGTACACTGAAAATGATTTGTGAACAACAAGCTAATAAATCTGCAGTGATTGGTACAAGTAGAAACACTACATTATTCTTTGCATCTGATGAAGTGAGCTATAGCTCTGTACATCTGGTGAAATGAGCTGCAGCTCACAAAAGCTTGTGCCTTTTAATAACATTTGTTACTTGGAAAAGTGGTACCAAAATCTTGATTTTTTTTTATCCCATATTTTTTCCGCACATGCCAGCTTCCTGGTATATCTTTGGAGCAATCATTTTCAGTCTAAGCAACAGCATATCCTGAACTTCCAAAGAGAATAAGTCCAATAAAAAATAATAGCGGCATTTTTTAAAGTACCAAAACTTAACATAACAGCTTGCATCACTACTGTTCTAACTTTACAGGAAATAAAAGTGATGCTGTTATTGTTGTTCCTATTGCTGTTGTTATCATTTAATGTAGCTGCCCACTCCAGCATATTCTGGACAATTTATAACATAGAATATTAAATTAAAACAATTAAAAGCATAAACACAATGAACATATTCTCTACTAAAAGCAACCTCTGCAACCATTTGTGACATTTGCAAACCAAAACACCAAATATGTTACCCATTTTTATAAATGGGAAAAATTAAGAATCTAAACATGAAAAGTCTACCATTGCCCCTTCCTTGTTTGATGAAGGGGAAAAAAATAAAAAAATCTGAGTGATAAACCATTCAAATCTGCCATGTTGATCATTAAATTTCCTAGGTTTATGGCAAAGGCCTTAAAAATCACACTTAAATCATATATACAGTATATAAAACAAAATGGATCAACAACATTAGCAAATATTGTGGGCCGAATTGGCAAAAGAAAGTATGCGGAGCAGGCCTGCAGTGAATAGACAATGGCTAAAATAATTATACACACACACACACACACACACACACACACACACACAATAATAATTAAATCTTTTGCTTGAAATATACTTTTACTGAGACTTAAAACAGTAAGATACTAACCATGACTCTAAGAGAGATATTAATATTGCACAGTTTCTTAAACAAAACTGACAAAGTGATATTGATATGCTTTTTATATCAATTTCCTAATTCTTTCATTCAGTGCCTGTGGGGGAAAATATTTTTGATATTTTATCTGGTTATGTCAACACATCATGTTATTAAAACATGTTTCCCAGGATATGTTCATTTTGGTGCTGACCTGCTATCTTTAATGAATACTCAGACATCCTAAATGAACAAACAAACCATATATAAAAGCTCATAATTAAGTTCATGGGGCATGACAGTAGTCCTATGCCCAGTTGCTCGGGTGTTAGCACTGTTTCATCTGATTAGTGCCTGTTTTGGTTTGAATAGCTCTTAACTTGTAAACATGTTGACCTTTTACAAATGTGATTTAACCAAGTGAAAGGCAACATTTTGTTTTTAATTAGAATATTCTTGAAAATACATATATGTATTCCCTTCTCACCATTATGAGTGATCTGTGTCTTCCTCAATCTCAAGTCCTCTACCAGAGGCCTGAGAGTTTGAGGGTTCTGCGTAGGATCTTAGCGGTCCCTAGCAATGCAGTCTTTGGGACAGAGTGCTCCGATGTCATTCCTGGGAGCTTTTGGAGCCACTTTCCTAGCTTAGGAATCACAGCTCTGAGTGCTCCTACAACCACTGGTATCACTTTGGCCTTTACTTTCCATATCCTTTATTAACTATTAAGTTCCGTATAATATAAGGCCTGGATATTTGAGGGACTACTTGTCTCCAACAGTTTCTGCCTGACCAGAACATTGTGGCAAAGTGAGTGTGCTCAAAGTCCTCTCTATTAAAGACTGTCCTCTTGTGGACTGATAAACTATGCTCTGTCATGGCCTTCATCCTCTGGAACAGCATCCACCCAGAGATAAGGACAAAGTGCTTTCTCCTAGGGTTCCAGAAAGCTCTTAAAACCTGGCTTTGGTCCCAAGCCTGGCATTGATTGTATTTCTGGAGCCCCTCTTTTGTGGGATTTGTGTTATTTATAAGATTGTTTTAGTTTGGTCTATCTATGTGGTTTTATATTTTATCCTCATTGTATGGATTTTTCACTTGTCTATGCTGCCAAGAGTTCATTGTAATTGGGCAGATGTAATAAATTCAAATAAATAAATAACTGTGCTATGAATCCTTTAAATCTAAAAAATTAAAAATAGTTAAGGTTGGATAGAGAAAATGAAATATTAGGAACTGGAAACTGGAAATTAGCCAAAAAGATTCCGATAAGCCTGTCACATGCATACTTTGTTCGCTTTATTATCCTCTATTGTTCTCCATCTTCTAAATCAATTGATCACATGGATAAAAAATTTGAACAAGAAATAAACTAAAATATAAAATTAGGACAAGAATATAATATAAATGTTCTTTTAGAGTGTTGATTATTAATATTTTAAGATGCTGAATATTCATTTAAACTAAAGAGAGGTTGTTTTATTGTACTATTACCTTTGTATTGAAAGAGGTTAGAGGTGAGTTTTATTTTTTATTTTCCTGATGAATTTTTTTGTCACTTTTTAATCTGTCCTGTTATTTTTCTCTATCTTTCCCTTTATGTTAATTTGTATTTTAATCTTTGTTTAGAAAATATAAAGATATTTGTAAAAAAAATAAGAAATAAACTAAAATATGAAGAAATAAACTTTTGCCATGTGAAAGCCTTTTTAGTTCTAAATCTGAAGTGATTCCCACAATGATTTTATTTAGAAAATAAATTAATTCTTGCATTATTTGAATGGCGTATTTAGTGTGGAATGTTTCTATGGGGTTATATGCTCTCTGGTTCTCACAATTTCTCAGCACAATCTGAATAATCAAGACCTCCTACTGTTACTCAGCTTCAGGCACAGAAAGAAGATGTATAGATGAGGAAAAAACATTTCTGGAAAAATCATTATTGTTAATCATATGAAACCAACACTGTTTTACTCTTTTCACAAATGAAACCCTAATTTCTTGGGCTATCTAGGAGCAACAGTTGTGAAATAAAGCAGTATTCCTTTAACAATAGATGTTCCTGACTGAGGAAGGACAAAACCAATGACAGGATTAGTCAGAGCAATTTTGAGAAATCAACAGCTCTTCTACAGCGAACACACATAAGCAGCTTTCTCAGAGCATTCTCTGCAAGGTCTTGGTCATTTCTATCTTGTATACTACAGCCTTTCTGATATGAATTGGTTGTATACGGTTCTGTTTTATTAGCCACAATTTGCCCTTTATCCATGTGACTATGCCTAGTATGCTGGTTCAAATCTTGTTTCATTAAAAATGCACCTCAAAGAAAAAGTCTATAAGAAATGAATTTACTCATGATATTTCCTTTATGCGACAGCTCCTTAAGAGGTCCTATAAAATACCTGTAAAAAATTGTGAGAATACAGCTTTTATTGTCATTGATTTTCCCATGAGTCTTTTTACATTAACTAAAACACAGTCTTACAAAAACCAGACCAAGTTATTTGACACCCATGCCCCATGTTGAGAATGAGCTTTATCAAGGCAGTATATCCCCAATTTAATACTTCTTTTTATGTTTCCTGCAGTCTTAAGCAGCTCCCAGCATATTCTGCCATCTTGCTGCAATGATGGCAGCTCTCTACTTAGGCAGGAATCTATCAGTCAAAAAACATTTGATTTAGAGTATTCTAATGGTAAAGTGAGAAATATCTTGGAGAGACAAAAAGAGATGGAGAGAAATGTCTTGAAGAAAATGTTTATCTTTGTTAATTTCCTGGCTATAAGAAAAACAAAAACAAATCAGCCATTCTCTTCCCAATCTCCAAGTAGAAGGAAGACATTTTATTAATATAATGATTGTATAAAATGAAGATTAGTCAATTGACCATTTCAAATAAAGGTGTTATATAGGTTTAGGAAATAGGAGCACAAGTAGTGTTCTCATCAGTACTCCCAACAAAAGGCCAACACCCATTGAGGGAAAAAAGAAGTCTAGAAATAAACCAATGGCTAAAGGGTTGGTATCGCCAAGAAAACTCTAACAAACTAAAAGACAAAAAGGACAAATACAAAAAAATGTAAAGAGGGGCATATAACTAAAGCTGATTATCAGCAGACAGCCAGAACATGAAAAGATGAAGTCAGGAAAGCAAAGGCTCAGAACAAACAAAGACTTGCAACAGAAATCAAGGACAATAAAAAAAGTTTCTTCCAACATATTAACAACAAGAAAAAAATCAAGGAAACAGTAGGTCCACTAAAAAGAGAAGATGGCAAGGAAGTAACAAGCAATAGGGAGAAAGCAGAGCTGCTTAACTCATTCTTTGCATCAGTCTTCACACACACAAAAAAATTATAGCACAACGTAAGAAAAGAAAATACTGCAAAAGACAAACTAGAAACAAAAATTAAAATAAGCAAGAAAATGGTAAGAGAACACCTATCCGACCTTGACGAATATAAATCACCAGGACCCAACAGATTACATCCCAGAGTTCTGAAGGAGCTGGCAGATGTTATCTCAGAACCATTGCACCATATCATTCAAAAATCCTGGAGCACCGGGGAAGTACCTGAGGATTTGAAAAGGGCTGATATGGTTCCCATCATCAAGAAAGGGGAAAAAAACAGACCCAGGAAACTACAGACCAATCAGTCTAACATCAATATCTGGGAAAATCCTGGCAAAGATAATAAAAAAACAGATCTGCAAACAACTAGAAGCAAACAAAGTTATAACTGGTAGCCAGCATGGGTTTGTTAAAAACAGATCATGCCAAACCAATCTTATTTCAATCTGTGATAAAGTGACCAAATTAGTAGACCAGCAAAATGCTGTGGACATAGTATACTTAGATTTCAGTAAGGCATTTGACAAAGTAGACCACAATCTACTGCTTGGTAAGCTAAAAAAAGGTGGAATACACAACATCATCAGCAGATGGATTTGTAGCTGGCTGACAAATTGTACTCAATGAGTAGTCCTCAATGGTATTACATCCAGATGGAGAGAAGTAAGCAGTGGGGTACCACAAGGCTCCATCTTAGGCACAGTACTCTTCGATATCTTCATCAATGACTTAGTTGAGGGAATAGAAGGGAAACTCACAAATTTGCAGATGACACTAAACTGGCAGGAATAGCCAGCACCCCAGAAGACAAGCTCAGGATCCAAAAAGATCTTGACAAACTTGAACAATGGGCCCTATCCAACAAAATGAGTTTTAACGTGGAGAAAAGCAAAGTCTTACAATTAGGCAGGAAAAATCAAAAATATAAGTACAGATTAGGCGAGACCTGGCTCAAAAACAGTAACTATGAGAGAGACCTTGGAGTTCTAGTGTACAATCCCTTGACTATGAGCCAGCAATGTGCAACAGCTGCCAAAAAAGCTAATACAATCCTGGGTTGTATAAACAGAGGCATAGAATCAAGTTCACGTGAAGTATTAATCCCGCTTTATAAAACCCTAGTGAGACCACACCTGGAATACTGCAACCAATTTTGGTCAGCATACTACAAAAAAGATGTTGAGACCTTGGAAAAAAATTCAGAGAAAAGCAACTAAGATGATCCAAGGCCTGGAGACTAAAACATATGAATAATGGCTACAGGACTTTGGTTTGGCTAGTCTAAAGAAAAGAAGAAATAGGGGTGACATGATAGCAGTATTCCAGTATTTGAGAGGCTGCCACAAAAAAGAGGTTGTTAAATTATTCTCCAAAGCACCAGAGGACAGGACAAGAAACAATGGCTGGAAACTGATCAAAGAGAGAATTAAGGAGAAACTTCCTAACAGTGAGGACAATTAAGCAGTGGAACAGCTTGCCTTCAGAAATCGTAGGCGTTCCATCACTGGAGGTTTTTAAGAAGAGACTGGACAGTCACTTGTCTGAGATGGTATAGGTTCTCCTGCTTGAGCTGGACTAGAAGCTGGACTAGAAGATGTCCAAGGTCCCTCCCAGCTCTATTCTATTCACTCAATACACAATAAGCAAATAAATATTGGTCAATATAACCAGTGACTTGTACAAAATACAGCTTCCATTGTGGAACATAAAATATGCAAAATATTCAACCCAATGCTGCCAATTCTTTGTGTATATTATTAAAGTGAATGTGTATTGCTAAACCCTGACATAAAATTCTTCAACTTTTGCTCCTGTAGACAATTAAATTATTCTGCTTAATTATTATATTCCTGATTTTGATACCAGAGACAGAAAGTATCTTTAAATATTATTTCTGGTATATTTTTCCTGATCCTATATGTACATAGGTCCACTTCTAATTCCCACCAATTTTTAATAACACTTATTTTATTATTTACATACCAACATGTAAAATGTTTAAAACAAAGCTCAGATGACAGGTCTTTTAAATTGTGGCTTCTATCTTATAGAATGCATTTCCCCTGGGAATACATTTGGTGCCCTCTCTTTTAGCCTTTATGAAATTGCTTAAAACTTATCTTTTAATCAGGCTTTTGACAGTTTTAATGACTGGCAAAGATAAGGTTCAATAACTTTTTAAATTCTCAGTTGTATTATTACTATAAGAGTGAATTGTCACTCTGAGAAGGAAACTAGAATCTGTAGACACTCTCCAAGTATAAGCTGGTTCACATTCCTAGAAGCAATTGGCTATATTCCATTTCCACCCAAAATACAAGAGAAAGTCAGATAATGTGGGGTCCTTGGTGCTCTCAGAGCTTGGTGGTTCTCTTGAGGTAAAGTTTCATTACCAAACTAGGTAACATCATCGGTGCTAGAAAGGAGTGGGGTTTGCTCTTATATTTATATTCTAATGACTTGTAATGAAATGTTTGCAAGAAAACAATCAAGCTCAGAGAGCACTAAGGACCTCTCAAAATAATTTATGTTGGTTATAGGAATTGCTTTAGAATTTGGTTTCATAACACAGAAAGCAACTTTTAAGAAAGTATCTTCCTTCAAATTTTGACTACTCAATAAATGTTGTATTTTGCTTTGGAGATACAATATATATGTATCCATTTACACACACACACACACACACACACACACATTCTCAAATGAAAGTACAGAGAAAAGACAAAAGAGTGGGGTATTTCTTATCTCTATGCACTTGTTACACTACTCAGATTTTTACTGACTTTAGGATTATAAAGAAAATGACCGAAAGTGTCACAAGCAAATGCCTAAAAGCTTTATAAAATAACTGAATCCATCTTGTTCTGAAGCATATTTCCATAGGAAAGTCAGAGATTTGGTTATTCAAGAGTATGATGGAATACCACTTTACATCTTGACTCAATTTAAGTCCCCCCATTTAGATTGCGAATGCGATACGACTGTAAACTTGATTATAGCAATTATAGTGGCAAGCAGCAATGCCTGATCTCCTAGAATGCTGACTGGAGAATTCTGGGATTCGAGGTCTACATATTTTAAAGTTTTCAAAGCTGAGAAATACTGCCTTAGGGAGAAGCAAACCAGCCTGTCAGTGTGATATGCAATGTATTGATAGCAAAGATCTGTCAGCTGATACACTTGATAATGAACAGCCCCTAGGAAGAAGATAGAGATGATGGGATGCTTGGAAAAGTGCAAGACATAACAATCTCAAAAGCTGCCAGTATTGTTATTACTCAGAAGAAGAACACAAAGATTTAATGTGATAAATTTCTTCCATCTTTAGAGTTGAATTATTTCAATTATGAGTTTTAACTTTTCCAGAAAACCAAATGCATCGAGAAGCTCAACATCTGCTAGAAAGAAGGCATAGCAGTCATTGGGAGAGATAGAATCTTTGTTGCACAATTCAGCTAATCTAAACTGGCAATTATTTCAATTCCTATTTTTGAAAATATTTAGCACATTTTAATCTAAATATATGCCATTCATTATAATTAAATGGCAGTTGGCATGTGTTTCAATTTCTAATCAGTGCATATGATTATTGATTCCTTGGCATCCCAACACATGCAAAATTAATGCATGTAGTTCAGTTCCTCAACAATCAACCAGAGAAAATGTCACAGGGCATTATAATTAATCATAAAAAGTGACTGTGAGGATTTATAATGTCAGAGACTAAAATCCATCTTATGCTCCTTTGTTTTTTAATTTAGACAGTTTCAACAGGACTGTAATACTTTGTTATCAGAAAAGAATACAATATTTTCAGAAGAATTTGAATTAAACAAGGTTTGGTATTGGAAGTACCAAAGTAGGAAGTTGTGAGATGGGGGAAAGAGTATAATCGTGTTGACGCTATAAAGTTAAGGTCTTACATCTGAAGTTTCATAGTTATTATTTGGTATTTTGAAAAGTATAGCCTACAAAAAAAAATTTTCAGAATGAATATACAATATAGCCAACTTTGATTTGGAAGATAATTTCTTTCCTATAAATACTCCAGTATTTCAGTCATTCCACCTCATATGCATTCTCAATGCCATAAATAAACAAACAAACAAACAAGCAAATAAATAAATAAATAAATCATTTACAGACAGCTATTTATTCATTCATAAGGAAGAGCAATGAAGACACGTGGTAGTTAGAAAGAACAAGAAATGAAAAATTCACCTTATTCTCACTCTGATGAATTGTCAAACACTTGGCAAGCCAAAACATGACTAATAAGCTGTGTTCATAAATTGTACAGGGTTGACATCGACAAACAGAGTTTCTTTAGTATTTATTTCATATCCTCAATGCAATCCATATCACAGACAAGAGGATCAATATCCTAGTTGGGAATTAGAAGATGCTTTTAACAGTTAGAAAAAATCAAAGCTATTAAAATCCTTGGATTTAACATTATGGCAAAGAAACTATCTTGATGAAAGAGATCAATATGCTGTGAAAATTAGGATAGAATTTCTCAGATGATGTATCAGTTTTGTCTCTTTAAATTTAAAAACTTATTTCGATCATTAAATGTATGTGTGTAGGGGGTGGCCATTGGAAGTAAACTAATTGGTACAACCTATAGCAGTGATGGCGAACCTTTTAGAGACCGAGTGCCCAAACTGCAACCCCAAACCCACTTATGCATCATCGGGTGCCAGGTGGGTGTGGCCCATTGGATGGGTGTGGCCTATTGGGTGGGCGTGGCTGCGGCGGTAACAGCAGACTGGGTGGGACTAAAAAGTTCAATCAATCAATTCCTACTTTGAAAGATCTTTTTTTTCCCACGAGAAGTTGAAATTGACTGATTGAATCTTTTTTTTTTTTTGGTACATGGCGGCGGAGGCCTAAAGCGAAAAGGTTTTATAAAACCCAGCTGAAGGCCTAGGACTGCGTGCCCACAGAGAGGGCTCTGAGTGCCATAGGTTCACCACCACTGACCTATAGCTTCCAGGAAATTGACAAGAACAGTTATCAGAGATTATATAATGTGGATTTTGAAAGAGCAGCACTAATTGTTTACTCATTTCGAGGATGAACTCAAAGTTCTTGTGTTCACCTACAATGCACTAAAGAATTTCGGATCCATGCATTTGAAGGATCATCTTTCCCCATACTGCCTCAATTCAGCTTTTAGAACATAGAATAAAGGTTTGTTTCCATGATCCATCAAGGGACACATATGTTCACTGGGCCTTCCTTACTGTGGTAGCATATGTGGAAAC
>NW_015386598.1:48790-54604 GCF_001527695.2 Protobothrops mucrosquamatus | reverse complement strand
TGTAGGTCAGGGGGCAGGTCATTCCAGAGAGCAGGAGCTGCCACAGAGAAGGCTCTCCCCCTGGGGGTCGCCAGCCGGCATTATCTGGCCGACGGTACCCTAAGGAGGCCCTCTCTGTGGGAGCGGACTGGTCGAAGGGAGATATTTGGTAGGAGGCGGTCTTGCAAATACCTAGGTCCATTGCCATGGAGCGCTTTAAAAGTTGTTACTAACACCTTGAAGCGCACCCGGAAGGCCACCAGCAGCCAGTGCAGCTCGCGCAGGAGAGGTGTTACATGGGAGTATCTAGAGGCCCCCAGGATCCCCCGCGCGGCCGCATTCTGAACTAGCTGGAGCCTCCAGGTGCACCTCAAGGGGAGCCCCATGTAGAGAGCATTGCAATAGTCCAGGCGGGAAACGAGGGCTTGAGTGACCGTGCGTAGGGCATCCCGATCCAGAAAGGGGCACAACTGGCGTATCAGGCGAGCCTGATGAAAAGCCCTCCTGGCCACGGCCGTCACATGATCGTCTAAAGACAGCCGAGCATCCAGGAGGACGCCCAGGTTGCGGGCCCTCTCCGCGGGAGCTAATGACTCGCCCCCGATAGCCAGAGATGGAACCAACTGGCTATGACGTGACGCCGGAAACCACAGCCACTTATGTATAAGATACCAATTTATTAAGCATTTATAAACAATTGGGAAGAAATGAATCTGGTGGGGCATACCTTTGCTATCTGTTCTAGCTTTGATCAAAATTGTTTAATTTTAGTGATGTAATCTGAATTAATATGGTTGCTATCTCCTCTGCGATATTGTTTTTGAAGTACAGGATAGGTATTATCTTAAATAATATGAAACAAATCACCACTAAACCAGGAGCTATAGAGATAAAATGCTTCACAGTGTGGGAAAAACTGCATTATATTTTATTGTTGATCACATGGTAGATGTGATTCAATATCACTCAGCACCTGGTATGACATTACTTTGTGACGGGAAAACGTATTTGATAATTTCAATTTTATCCCTCAAATTCAGAGATCAAACATCTTTGTTCCTTCTACCAAGCTCTTCAGTGCCATCTGCAGGAATTAAGCATTTTCCCCCTACTAAAACATCAGCTATGGTTTTGGTCAAAGCCCAGCTAAGGAAATAGATATGAATATTATGTAGATTTTCTGAATGTTCATGTACCCAATAGAATGGCCTCAACAGCTCTCAGAGAGAGTGCTATCAACCAGATGACTACAAAGAAATACAATCCTTCCATCTCCTCCACCCATCATCCTGTCAGAACCTATATTTCCATTCCCCCACTATCCAGTCTCAACTGTTAGTACCCATCCTTCCATCCCCCAGCATCACAACTGATGAAGCTTCTTGGATGAGAAGCATAACATTTTCTTCCTCCTCCTCAAGAAAAACACAGTCCAGTTGCCTTTTGAAAAAAGCACCTTTGAGGTATCCAATAGAAGACACACAAAGATAAATAAGCAAAAAGGGCCACTTAGTTACAACTATAACAATATAAGACCCAGATTCTAGTCCATCCTCAGTCACAAATACTGGTTGACTTTGCAACAATCACTCTCCCTCAGCCCAAGCTACTTCACAGGTTATTTTTGATGCGAAAAATATGAGGAAATAATGTATGTTTGCCCCTTTACTAAATAATTATGTTTGCCACTATATCTTGCCTTAAAATGTTTGCCACTTTAAGGCAAGATACGTATATCTAACAAATAACTAAATGAATAAATACTTACAAGGGTGCATGGAAACATACCAAACATAGAAAACTGATTACAGAGAAAGACCCAGTGGTCCAGTTGCCTTTGAGTTTCTGTTTGTTTGTTTTTGTTTTCTTTTTTCTTTCTATTTATTTATTTATTTTCATTATTTTTTATTTTATTATTATTAGCTATTTTATTTATTTATTTTACATTTTTGGCAGATTATGGACAAGATTATCCCAAGCATGTTTAAACTCATGATTTTAAACATCCATATGTGATTTGCAGGTCTCATTACCTAATATTGTTTATTAAAAATAATAATGGCTATGATTAATCCAATATATAGGAAGATGTGATTGTTATTTCTAATAATTATATTGACTCAAAGAATACCATGAATAATTTCATTTCTCATGTAAGAGTAAGTCAGTACAAAAGAATGAAAGGAGGTATAAAGTATATTAATTATGTATAACTGAATGGAATGTAGAGTACAAAGCATATTTGACAAAATTAAAACAGAACTAAAAGCCCACCTTTAACTGGCTTGGCATGAGATTGAAAGAATAATGTACAGGTCCCCAGCAGATCCAACAGATGCTTAAGAAATCCATAGCAATATTGAACATGAAGCCTACATACCAAACAGTTATTTGTTTATATAAAACTCCATATTATGTATTTGATATCTGCTTGAGCTGCATTTGGATTATTTACGTGACATATTTACTAATGTACAAAGATACACAAATAATAGCTTTTAATGGAAGAGTGTGGAATCAAATTAAGTTTGTTTTTATGACATTTGATCAGTGTTAGCAAATGTACACATTTATCATGAAATAGTACACAAAACAGCAAATTATGATCAACAGTATTTTCTAATCAATATATATCTGCACATCTTCAGTGAATAATGGAAAGAGAAGGCAAACAAATGAAAGCTGCAGCAATCTTTGCAAGAAAATGCTCTGTTCAAAATTCAGAAATATAAATGAAATTAGGGGGAATAAATAATGTATCACTCTACATAAAATAATGAAATAAAAGGCAAAAATCTGTGAAGACATTGCACGAATCACCATAGAAAAGAATAAGGAAAGACCCTCATCTTTAAATATTTTAGTACATTTCATTTAATATTTTGCCAGGTGATTCTGAGAAAGAGCTTTAGGAACAAGTTAGGATGATGAATTTTGAAGATGTCATTGACCTACTTGGCATTGCAGAAAAAACCAGAACATTGTGTAAGAAAAATTGCATGATTTGATCTACTCAAATAATTGAAATGGAAATGTTCAATAGCATAGTCAATAGCATAGTCAAGGTCATATATTCTGAGACAAAATAGATTTGCTCTTTACTGCATCATCTGTAGATGATTATTAAAAACATTCTAAAGCATTTCTTGGTCACAGGACTGTTAGACCAAACTATTTAGTAATTTGTGGAAAAATTTTACACGGTAAATCTACTTTGCTGTTGGTTGTCTGATATAACAGTCTGATCTTTTCTAATCCCCACAATTCTCTAAATATAATTGATGTTACTAAAATTGCCTGTCTCCCTTAGACAGAGACTGTGATGGTGCAAATGAGCGAAAAGAAAGGTTAGCATTAAATCTCCTAAAGGATAAATTCCTTAGATCCATCTGCCAAGTTGTGGAAGAATGCAGAAAACCATTCTCAAACAAATGATAGGGAGACAAGGGGGATAACGTGGCAGCATAAAGGCAGATCAAAACCCCATATACAGTGCACATATACAAAGGGATGGGTCTCAGAACTGCTGTGATACAAATAAGTTTGGCCTTCCCATTGGTGAATCAAACATAAAAATGCCGTATGAATAAACCTATTCTTACCAAGCAGAAATCAAATACATATTATGAAGATTTTTATAAACTAATAACTTTTTTGAAAGTGACATATATTTTGAGAAGAAATCACATTCATGCAGGTTGGTAACAGTCTGTCTGCTAAGGTAGTAGTTCACAACCTTTTCTTCACAACAGACCCCCTTTAAATACCTTGTGGTAGCCACGGACCAAGGCCACGTACCCCAAAGACTTAACTGAAGATTTAAATCATTACATTTCTTCAATCCTTTGTGGACCCCCTGTGATGACATTGCAGCCCCCCAGTTTGAGAACTACTATGCTAAGGTATTAACATATTAACAAAACATTAACATATTTTAATTTATCTATTTATATCTCAAATTTAGGAAACTGCGCATCTCCCTCATAGAAAATCTTCATATATGTTTTGCTAGCATTAAGTCAATTGTGACTGCAGTCCTGTATCAAGTGATAAGATGTTCTGTATTTTTTATTTTGAAAATCAAATTATTTAGCATTGTACCATGGATTTTGGAGTATAAACCACATGTTTCTTTTCACATACACTATTGGCTGTTTTTTAAGACTACAGCTGCTCAGCAGCCTTGAATAGACTGGATAGTCTGTTTTAACTTTCTATAATTATTAGTCACTCATGCAAGACAGTCACTTGATGGATGCATGGATGCATGGATGGATGCATGGATGCATGGATGCAACCAAATGGGTGCATGGATGCAACCAAATGGGAAATCTCCAGATGACTTCAACCAGTGTTAAATATTTCCCTGTTCCTCTTGCCTAGGTTACCTGACAAAGCAAGATAAGGAAGATTCCAGGTTCATTCTTAGACAACTCAATGTGAGGCTAGCAAAGATCTATGACTAAAACCAATAGATAAGTCTACATTTATCTAGATGATCTTATATGGAATATGGTAGCTTCATTGTATTTGTATTGTATTGTAACTCCATTGTATTTGGCTGCCTAGAGTGCTGGGAGGCTTTTGCAGAGAGGTTTTACAAATTTTAACTTTTGGCAGGCTGCAACACAAAGGTAACTGGGGCCCTGATTGGATCTCCATTGTATTTGGCTGCCTAGAGTGCTGGAAGACTTTTGCAGAGAGGTTTTACAAATTTTAACTTTTGGCAGGCTGCAACACAAAGGTAACTGGGGCCCTGATTGGATCTCCATTGTATTTGGCTGCCTAGAGTGCTGGGAGACTTTTGCAGAGAGGTTTTACACACTTTAACTCTTGGCAGGCTGCAACACAAAGGTAGTGGCCCGCACGCCTAACGGTGCACGAATTACATAAGTAAAAATCAAAAACAGTGGTACATTCAGGGCAAGTGTGTCTGAAATTACCTGTATCTAAGAATGTCTGGCTTAGTTCAGTGCAACACTTGCTTTGCAGCTGTCTTTCGCAATACCCTTTTCAAATTTGGTAACTGTCCTATCTGTAAACAAATCACTAGTCTACAAGGACAGATTATTTATCTAGGGTCTGTAATCTGTGCTCTTCAGGTAGAAAGTAGGTGTCCAGTTCAGTGCCACTACTCTATTGAGCCTCCGCACTATCATCCCCCTCTGCCACAAAGATCCTGCAGGAGAAGGGCAGTGTGGACAACCGTGGGATCTGGCAGGGTGAGAGCTGTGAACCATAAACACAAAGCTTCTGCTGTGTCCCTGCACAACAGATACAGTGCCCTTGCTGACTTTAATAGGGACATTAAGGAGACAGGTAAAGGTATTTGTGATAATAACTCAAATAAGCAGGGGATAGTGGTCCGAGATGAAGAACTTGTTTTTGACAGGGAGAAGCATGAATCAGGTATTACACATCAGTCATGCAAGAACAAAAAGGCATCCAAAAAGAGAAGCCACCTTCTGGTACGTGATTCAATTATAAGGGATGTAAATTTAGGAAAGGACACAGAGGTTTCGAAAGAGGTCAGATGTCTTCCAGGTGCTACTGCCAGTAGGGACAAGAAGCGTATTTCTAAAATAATCAAGAATGCCAGCAAGGACTGTGATGTGGAGGCTATTGTACATCTTGGCACTAATGATCTGTCCCAAAAAGATGTACTCTCTGTGCAGAACGATTTCCAGAGCTTGGGGCAGGAACTTAGCAGAACAGGCTGTAGGCTTACTTTTTCAGAAGTTTTACCAGTATATAAGGAGCAAAATGGAAAAGGCCAGCGTATAGCACAATTCAATATGTGGCTAAAGGAGTGGTGTAAAGGGGAAGGGTTTGGAT